>NW_026883350.1:0-47666 GCF_032173495.1 Musca vetustissima | reverse complement strand
ACGCCTTGACTAAGGCTCTAGAAAAATATTCTTTAAAAAATCCACGCCTTGACTGACCTTAGAAAAATATTCTTTAAAAAATCCACGCCTTGACTGACCTTAGAAAAATATTCTTTAAAAAATCCACGCCTTGACTAAGGCTCTAGAAAAATATTCTTTAAAAAATCCACGCCTTGACTAAGGCTCTAGAAAAATATTCTTTAAAAAATCCACGCCTTGACTAAGGCTCTAGAAAAATATTCTTTAAAAAATCCACGCCTTTGGTGAGTCTTTAGAAAAATATTCTTTAAAAAATCCACGCCTTTGGTGAGTCTTTAGAAAAATATTCTTTAAAAAATCCACGCCTTTGGTGAGTCTTTAGAAAAATATTCTTTAAAAAATCCACGCCTTGACTAAGGCTCTAGAAAAATATTCTTTAAAAAATCCACGCCTTGACTAAGGCTCTAGAAAAATATTCTTTAAAAAATCCACGCCTTGACTAAGGCTCTAGAAAAATATTCTTTAAAAAATCCACGCCTTGACTAAGGCTCTAGAAAAATATTCTTTAAAAAATCCACGCCTTGACTAAGGCTCTAGAAAAATATTCTTTAAAAAATCCACGCCTTGACTGACCTTAGAAAAATATTCATTAAAAAATCCACGCCTTGACTAAGGCTCTAGAAAAAAAATATTCTTTAAAAAATCCACGCCTTGACTAAGGCTCTAGAAAAATATTCTTTAAAAAATCCACGCCTTGACTAAGGCTCTAGAAAAATATTCTTTAAAAAATCCACGCCTTGACTAAGGCTCTAGAAAAATATTCTTTAAAAAATCCACGCCTTGACTAAGGCTCTAGAAAAATATTCTTTAAAAAATCCACGCCTTGACTAAGGCTCTAGAAAAATATTCTTTAAAAAATCCACGCCTTTACTAAGGCTCTAGAAAAATATTCTTTAAAAAATCCACGCCTTGACTAAGGCTCTAGAAAAATATTCTTTAAAAAATCCACGCCTTGTCTAAGGCCTTGAAAAAATATTCTTTAAAAAATCCACGCCTTGACTAAGGCTCTAGAAAAATATTCTTTAAAAATCCACGCCTTGACTAAGGCTCTAGAAAAATATTCTTTAAAAATCCACGCCTTGTCTAAGGCCTTGAAAAAATATTCTTTAAAAAATCCACGCCTTGACTAAGGCTCTAGAAAAATATTCTTTAAAAAATCCACGCCTTGACTAAGGCTCTAGAAAAATATTCTTTAAAAAATCCACGCCTTGACTAAGGCTCTAGAAAAATATTCTTTAAAAAATCCACGCCTTGACTATGGCTCTAGAAAAATATTCTTTAAAAAATCGACGCCTTGACTAAGGCTCTAGAAAAATATTCTTTAAAAAAGGCTCGCCTTGTCTAAGGCCTTGAAAAAATATTCTTTAAAAAATCCACGCCTTGTCTAAGGCCTTGAAAAAATATTCTTTAAAAAATCCACGCCTTGTCTAAGGCCTTGAAAAAATATTCTTTAAAAAATCCACGCCTTGTCTAAGGCCTTGAAAAAATATTCTTTAAAAAATCCACGCCTTGTCTAAGGCCTTGAAAAAATATTCTTTAAAAATCCACGCCTTGTCTAAGGCCTTGAAAAAATATTCTTTAAAAAATCCACGCCTTGTCTAAGGCCTTGAAAAAATATTCTTTAAAAAATCCACGCCTTGTCTAAGGCCTTGAAAAAATATTCTTTAAAAATCCACGCCTTGTCTAAGGCCTTGAAAAAATATTCTTTAAAAAATCCACGCCTTGTCTAAGGCCTTGAAAAAATATTCTTTAAAAAATCCACGCCTTGTCTAAGGCCTTGAACAAATATTCTTTAAAAAATCCGCGCCATGACTAAGGCTCTAGAAAAATATTCTTTAAAAAATCCACGCCTTGTGGGGATCCTTAACATTTTTTTTAATCCACGCCTTCTTTTGGTCCTTTAAAAATATTTTTTATATAATCCACTGTTTCTGTTTTCTTTATTTTTTTATTCCCACCACCCCCTGGCCTTCCTCTCCTGATTCCATTACAAAACCTCCCGTATTGTAATTGATAGGAAGGAAGTTATAAAAAATGAAACTTACATTATAAAACTTTTTATGCATGATTTTTTTTACAATCTCGATACAATAAAAATGTTCATTGTGACAGTCGATGAGGAGGAGGAGGAGGGGCGCCCTGGTGGAAAAAGTCGAACACATTACAACTTTTAGGGCACAAACTATTGGAAATGACATTAAAGAGAACAGCAACAACAACAAGAAAAAATTACAACAGCGTGGCGGTAAAAAAACGAAACAATGACAAAGAAATCCAATGTTAAGGGTAGTTGAACATCCGCTTTATTAAGTGTGTGCGAGTGTATGTGTGTGTGTGTGCGAACGTGTCATTTTAATGGGTATGGCGACGACGAGGACAATTTGAATGGTGGAAAGAGGAAAATACTTTGTAATAGATACGATTATAAGCCGTAAATCTATGTTTGAATATCTGTGTTTTTTCGTCTTCTTCTTCTGGAAGATGGAGATAGACAATACCAAAAATTGTTGGTTTGAGTCTCTAATGAAGAGTATGTCTCATTTTTTTGTTTCTCGGTGGCACACAGAGACTTTATCAGCTGGAAAGTATCAGCTGCAGTAGCAACAAAAAAAATGGTGAACAAAAAAAAAAAATAAGTCGGACAAAAAACACATAGAAGAAATGCCACAATGCAAAACGCAAACCAAAGATACGCAAATAGATAGTTTCCTCACTGCCGCATCATCAGACGACATGTTGAACTAATTCACAAGCCAAGGATTTTGGCTTCGAATGGTGGACGGAAAAAAGTGCAGAAACAAAAAAAACGGCAGCAGCAGCAAAGCCAACACGCATTCAAGTAAAAATCTCCTATTGTGTGAAAATCTCATGTATTTGTTGCAGTGCTTGACTGGAGAACCCTCTTTCCAGAAGCGTACCGGCACACTGAGATTCTTTTTTTTTTCTCCATTTGACAGAATGAGGTCATATGACAGCAGTCAAATAAAAAAAAAGAGTGGTGGGCAAAAAAAGGGTAACCAACTGAGATTTCCATTTTTTAGGAAAAATATTTTTTCAGGTATCCCCATTAGACCTGGATTTTTTTTTAAAAATATATATTTTTAAGGGTCTATGTTAGGAGAGGAGTTTTTAAAGAATATTTTTCAAGGGTCTATATAAGGCGTAGGGGATGATAGATACCAAGCAACGGTTGGTATCTATCATCCTCTGATTGGCTTTAATATGGCGAAGTCCAGGCTTATCTCGCTCCCTCTTTCATCGCAATTGGGGACACTGACCTCCCCGCGGTGTCACCTGGGGTAGCTATTTTCATCACCCGTTGAAATAGTGAGCTGATATGTGCCGCGAGTTCACCCATAAGAACTATAAAAAATTGGTTGAGGCGTCGGGTTAGTTGCCCGCCCTTATGTTGACGAACCCCGCAAACGTATATAGGACCACGATCTGTGAATCTGCACTTGGAATGTGCGCACGTTGTACAGAGCAGGCGCAGTGTTCGCTTTGGCGGATGTGCTCAAGAAGCACAAAGCTATTACTGACTTACAGGAAATGCGATGGAAAGGGACTGGCGGCAGTAAATCAGATGATTACGCACTGCTGCCATGGAACGAGGCATGAATTTGGCTGCGGATTTATGGTTATCAAGAGAATAAAAGACCTCGTCTCCAAATTCACTCCAGTAGATGAGTGAATTTGCTATAATCCGCATAAAAGCGAAGTTCTTCTACATCAATCATTTTTGCGCTCATGCTCCGACCGAAGACAAAGATGAGTAGACCAAAGACATATTTTGCGAGCGCCTAGGAACAGCATATGACCGCTGCCCTGACCATGACATTAAATTCTGCTAGGAGATTTTAATGCAAAATCGGAAGGGCAAATATCTTTGGCCCCACCGTCGGAAAATTCAGCCTTCATGAGTTATTCGCGGCAGCAAATAACATGGTAGTTAGCAGCACCAGATTCATGCATCTCGATATACACAAGACCAGCTGGATTTCTCCCGATCGAACAACGAGAAATCAAATCGATCATGTTGTGATAGACGGAAGGCATTCATCCAGTGTATTAGACGTTCGATCGATCCGAGGAGCGAATATCGATTCGGACCACTACCTTGTAGCAGCCAAGGTTCGCACTCGTCTTAATGTTGCAGAAAAGGTGCGATCTAACACAACACGGAAACTCGACGTCGAAAAGCTGCAAACACAACAGGTAGCCGAGGCCTACTCCGCTCAACTTACCCACCTGCTTGGCGAAAGCACCCCTTGTCCCGATAATAGCATAGAAGCACAATGGCAAAAAATTGTCCACTCCCTACAAACTGCAGCAAAAGCAACACTTAGGTACCAAAAACCACCATCAAGAAATCCATGGTACGATCAGGAGTGTCGTAATTCTACTGATGTGAAAAACGCAGCGTATGGAGAATTATCGGGAGAAAAGAAGAGAGGAGAAACGTATTTTCAGAAAAAAGAAGAAAGAACAAGAAAAACGTGAGGATGAGCAAAGCGAGATGTACACGAGTCAGAATGAAGTACGAACATTCTACCAACGTGTAAAACACCAAAACGAAGGCTTTGTTGCAGCACATCCTCCTGTAGAGATGAAGAAGGAAAACTGGTGACAGATGTAGACAGCATGCTGAGAATCTGGAAGGAACATTTTGAAAAACTTCTGGTATCAAATAGTGGCGGTGAAGAGGATAACCCAGAACCAATAATAGATGACGGTCAGAATAGCAATCAATCGGCTGAAGAATAATATAGCAGTCGATGGTTTACAACCCGAACTATTCAAGATTGGTGGTCAGATGCTGGTAAGGAGCATGCACCAGCTGATTTGTACAATCTGGCTAGATGAAAGCATGTCCAATGATTGGAACCTCAGCATCCTGTGCTGAGGAGATAAGACGATATGTGTCAACTATAGAGGAATAAGTCTCCTTCCCATCACATGTAAAGTAATATCCAGCGTGCTGTGTGAATGACTGAAGCCAATGGTCAATGACATTATTGGAGCATACCAACGTGGCCCAGTCCTGGCAAATCCACCATTGACCAGATTTTCACTCGGCGCCAAATCTTGGAAAAATCCACGAAAAATACATAGACACATTCCATCTATTTGTCGACTATAAAGCCGCATTCGATAGCCCTATCCGTTCAGAGGTGTTTAAAGCCATGTCTGCGTTTGACATTCCTGCAAAATTAATTCGGTTATGCAGGATAACTTTAACTGCCACAAGATCAGCAGTTAAAGTCGGAAAAGACCTCTCGGAGCCCTTTAATACCGAACGAGGATTCAGACAAGGTGACAGGTTGTCGTGTGACCTTTTTAACATCCTGCTGGAAAAGGTCATACGAGAGGCAAAGGTGAACAGAAATGGCACTCTGTACACCAAACAACATACGTTACACGCTTATGCCGATGACATCGACATAATGGGTCGAACATTGAGAGCGGTAACAGCCATCTTTGAACAAATTGAGAATAAGTCTGGCAGTAAAAGGCGAGAAGACCAAGCTGATGATATCAACGCGCAAGACGTCCAGTAGACTCGGACCAACTGTGGAACTTGAGAACTACAGCTTCGAGGTAGTTTATATACCTTGGTACCGCCATAAATAAAACGAATGGCATAAGTTTTGAAATTCGGAGAAGGATAGTGTTGGCCAACAGATGCTACTATGGTCTAAGTAAGCAGTTTAGAAACAAGACCACCTTCCGCCAGACCAAACTCACACTTTACAAGACGCTAATATTACCCGTGCTGTTATATGGATCAGAAGCATGGGTACTTGCGCAAGTAGATGAGGCAGCTTGGGAGAAAAATTCCCCGAAAGATCTACGTGGACGGTGAATATCGGCAATGTTGTCCGACTGAATGAGAATGCCCCAGCTCAAATGGCATATAAAAGCAACCTACTAATGGTTCCCATACTGATGGTTCCCATGAGGAGGCCACGAATTAGATGGAAAGACCAAGTAGAAAACAACATCTTGGAACGTGGTCTTTCAAATGTTTTTCAAGGATCCTTAAAAGGCGTGGATTTTATAAAGAATGTTTTTCAAGGATCCTTACAAGGCGTGGATTTTTTAAAGAATATTTTTTCAAGGATCCTTACAAGGCGTGGATTTTTTAAAGAATATTTTTTCAACGATCCTTACAAGGCGTGGATTTTTTAAAGAATATTTTTTCAACGATCCTTACAAGACGTGGATTTTTTAAAGAATTTTTCTTCGAGGATCCTTACAAGGCGTGGATTTTTTAAAGAATATTTTTTCAACGATCCACAAAAGGCGTGGATTTTTTAAAGAATACTTTTTCACGGATCCACAAAAGGCGTGGATTTTTTTAAGAATAATTTTTCAAGTATCATTCCAAGGCGTGGATTTTTTTAAGAATATTTTCAAGGGTCTATATTTTTTTCATTGCACCCATGTGGCAACCTTGCCACTTGAAAAAAAATCTATATTTTTCTAGTGAGTAGCACAAAAGAAGAAATTCAAGAATATCTATGCAAAAAATAACTCAAAGGACAGACACTTTGTTAGTTAGACGACAAAGGACAAATGGACTGAGTAACTGAATATCGCTATTCAACGATTCACCACAATTGTGTTGTTAGTGTTGTTGTGTTTTTTTGTAGAATACTGGGCGAAACCCCTATACCATTCATTCATATCAGCCATGAGATGAGTTGAGTTGTCTACTCATCATCCTTTGACGTCGACGTTTCACATGTCGCTGGCCCCAAAATGAAATGTGGTGAAGTCATCCGCCAAACCAATGACAGTCCAAAAAAAAGGAACAACAACAAAATCAACAACAACCGAATGAAATGCTTTTATCCCTGGGTATCGTTATAATGATGGCGTCGTATCTATTTCCAGTTGTTGTTGTTGTTGTTGCAGCCTTTTTTGTTTTGTTCTAAAAATTGTGGTTCCTGTGATGCTGATGGTCATAGTGGTAGTGGTGGCAGAGGAGTAGGTGGGGGTGGAATAGGAAACAGTTGACTGTGGGTTTGACACATTCATGCATAGTTTAGCCATTCATTTTCTAGCCGCTGCAAGTGGGATTAGCATTGTTGCATCGTCGTCGTCGTCATCGTCCTCGTCGTGTATGCCCATGGGAATGCATACCATGATTTGTGAGCCACTGACACGCGTTACACTGACATATGGGTTTGGAGGTTTGAGAGCATCAGCTGTTTTGGTGAAGGCGTTTATTTCAAATTTCAAAAGATTATTTTTTTAAAAAAACAATTTTATAATCCATTCGTATTTTTCCTTTTGGTAAGGGTGGGTGTTTTGTGATTTTAACACCCCGCATAGAAGAAGGTAAGACGTACGTCATAGTAAAATGAATAATGGACACGGCTTCCGGAAATTATGACAGCTAAGGGGGATTATTTTCCCATGAATTTTTTTAACGAATATCTTTTTCAAGGCTCTACAAAAGAGGCATGGATTCTTTAAAGCATATTTTTTCAAGGCTCTACAAAAGAGGCGTGCATTTTTTAAAGAATATTTTTTCAAGGCTCTACAAAAGAGGCGTGCATTTTTTAAAGAATATTTTTTCAAGGCTCTACAAAAGAGGCGTGGATTTTTTAAAGAATATTTTTTCAAGGCTCTACAAAAGAGGCGTGGATTTTTTAAAGAATATTTTTTCAAGGCTCTACAAAAGAGGCGTGGATTTTTTAAAGAATATTTTTTCAAGGCTCTACAAAAGAGGCGTGGATTTTTTAAACAATATTTTTTCAAGGCTCTACAAAAGAGGCGTGGATTTTTTAAAGAATATTTTTTCAAGGCTCTACAAAAAAGGCGTGGATTTTTTAAAGAATATTTTTTCAAGGCCTTAGACAAGGCGTGGATTTTTTAAAGAATATTTTTTCAAGGCTCTACAAAAGAGGCGTGGATTTTTTAAAGAATATTTTTTCAAGGCTCTACAAAAGAGGCGTGGATTTTTTAAAGAATATTTTTTAAAGGCTCTACAAAAGAGGCGTGGATTTTTTAAAGAATATTTTTTCAAATGCTCTACAAAAGAGGCGTGGATTTTTTAAAGAATATTTTTGAAAAGGCTCTACAAGAGAGGCGTGGATTTTTTAAAGAATATTTTTTCAAGGCTCTACAAGAGAGGCGTGGATTTTTTAAAGAATATTTTTTCAAGGCTCTACAAGAGAGGCGTGCATTTTTTAAAGAATATTTTTTTAAGACAATCATACAATTCAATTAGTTTTTTTTTTTTGTCATTTGATGTTGGCAATAAAACTGTTAACAACAAAGTTGTCGTTTTGTTCTTTTTTTGAAATTGTTATGTCATGTTGTTAGTCTGCACATAACACCATTTCCATCCTCCTCACCCTCACAAATCGATAACCAAATATTATGTAAGTTTTCCAATTGCCTCTTGAAAGGAAAAAGTTTTGAAGAAGATGCGACAACTTGTGCAAGTGCAAGAACAAGTGCATTAAAACGAAGCTGCTGTTGATGATGATCCTCATAATCATCCTCCTCCTCATCTCTATCGTCTGAAATAGATTTTTGATTTTGTTCATTATTATTGGACATTATTGTCAATACGCCATTGACTTTAACGCCAAAAAGAAGTCAATGGCTGGTTAGCTGCCATTCTCATCCTCGGATGTAATCTCATTCCACTAAATCCTCATGAAGACTTTTTTATCCTTGTGGCGTCATTTTGTATTAGCATTTTGCTGGGAGAACAAAAACTCCAAATAGCTGTTGTAGTTTTTTTTTCTGTTTTTTGAATTATCAAATCAAAGTGGAACTTTTTAAGCAATACAAAATAATTGAGTGTTGTTTATTGCAGTCGTTATTAGCTGCCAAGAAAGAAATGGAACAGTGGGCAATTTAAAAAACAAAATTAAAGGCCTATCAAGGCAGGGATTTTTTTAAAAATATTTTTCCAAAGGCCTATCGAAGGCGTGGATTTTTTAAAGAATATTTTCCAAATGCCTATCCAAGGCGTGGATTTTCTACAGAATATTTTTCCAAAGGCCTATCCAATGTGTGGATTTTTTAAAGAATATATTTTTGAGGTCTACACAAGGCGTGGATTTTTAAAGAATATTTTTTTGAGGTCTACACAAGGCGTGGATTTTTAAAGAATATTTTTTTGAGGTCTACACAAGGCGTGGATTTTTAAAGAATATTTTTTTGAGGTCTACACAAGGCGTGGATTTTTAAAGAATATTTTTTTGAGGTCTACACAAGGCGTGGATTTTTAAAGAATATTTTTTTGAGGTCTACACAAGGCGTGGATTTTTAAAGAATATTTTTTTGAGGTCTACACAAGGCGTGGATTTTTAAAGAATATTTTTTTGAGGTCTACACAAGGCGTGGATTTTTAAAGAATATTTTTTTGAGGTCTACACAAGGCGTGGATTTTTAAAGAATATTTTTTTGAGGTCTACACAAGGCGTGGATTTTTAAAGAATATTTTTTTGAGGTCTACACAAGGCGTGGATTTTTAAAGAATATTTTTTTGAGGTCTACACAAGGCGTGGATTTTTAAAGAATATTTTTTTGAGGTCTACACAAGGCGTGGATTTTTAAAGAATATTTTTTTGAGGTCTACACAAGGCGTGGATTTTTAAAGAATATTTTTTTGAGGTCTACACAAGGCGTGGATTTTTAAAGAATATTTTTTTGAGGTCTACACAAGGCGTGGATTTTTAAAGAATATTTTTTTGAGGTCTACACAAGGCGTGGATTTTTAAAGAATATTTTTTTGAGGTCTACACAAGGCGTGGATTTTTAAAGAATATTTTTTTGAGGTCTACACAAGGCGTGGATTTTTAAAGAATATTTTTTTGAGGTCTACACAAGGCGTGGATTTTTAAAGAATATTTTTTTGAGGTCTACACAAGGCGTGGATTTTTAAAGAAATTTTTTTTTTTGAATTCTACACAAGGCGTGGATTTTTAAAGAATATTTTTTGAGGTCTACACAAGGCGTGGATTTTTAAAGAATATTTTTTTGAGGTCTACACAAGGCGTGGATTTTTAAAGAATATTTTTTTGAGGTCTACACAAGGCGTGGATTTTTAAAGAATATTTTTTTGAGGTCTACACAAGGCGTGGATTTTTAAAGAATATTTTTTTGAGGTCTACACAAGGCGTGGATTTTTAAAGAATATTTTTTTGAGGTCTACACAAGGCGTGGATTTTTAAAGAATATTTTTTTGAGGTCTACACAAGGCGTGGATTTTTAAAGAATATTTTTTTGAGGTCTACACAAGGCGTGGATTTTTAAAGAATATTTTTTTGAGGTCTACACAAGGCGTGGATTTTTAAAGAATATTTTTTTGAGGTCTACACAAGGCGTGGATTTTTAAAGAATATTTTTTTTGAGGTATACACAAGGCGTGGATTTTTAAAGAATATTTTTTTGAGGTCTACACAAGGCGTGGATTTTTAAAGAATATTTTTTTGAGGTCTACACAAGGCGTGGATTTTTAAAGATTTTTTTTGAGGTCTACACAAGGCGTGGATTTTTAAAGAATATTTTTTTGAGGTCTACACAAGGCGTGGATTTTTAAAGAATATTTTTTTGAGGTCTACACAAGGCGTGGATTTTTAAAGAATATTTTTTTGAGGTCTACACAAGGCGTGGATTTTTAAAGAATATTTTTTTGAGGTCTACACAAGGCGTGGATTTTTAAAGAATATTTTTTTGAGGTCTACACAAGGCGTGGATTTTTAAAGAATATTTTTTGAGGTCTACACAAGGCGTGGATTTTTAAAGAATATTTTTTTGAGGTCTACACAAGGCGTGGATTTATAAAGAATATTTTTTTGAGGTCTACACAAGGCGTGCATTTTTAAAGAATATTTTTTTGAGGTCTACACAAGGCGTGGATTTTTAAAGAATATTTTTTTGAGGTCTACACAAGGCGTGGATTTTTAAAGAATATTTTTTTGAGGTCTACACAAGGCGTGGATTTTTAAAGAATATTTTTTTGAGGTCTACACAAGGCGTTGATTTTTAAAGAATATTATTTGGAGGTCTACATAAGGCGTTGATTTTTAAAGAATATTTTTGAGGTCTACACAAGGCGTGGATTTTTAAAGAATATTTTTTTGAGGTCTACACAAGGCGTGGATTTTTAAAGAATATTTTTTTGAGGTCTACACAAGGCGTGGATTTTTAAAGAATATTTTTTTGAGGTCTACACAAGGCGTGGATTTTTAAAGAATATTTTTCTGAGGTCTACACAAGGCGTGGATTTTTAAAGAATATTTTTTTGAGGTCTACACAAGGCGTGGATTTTTAAAGAATATTTTTTTGAGGTCTACACAAGGCGTGGATTTTTAAAGAATATTTTTTGAGGTCTACACAAGGCGTGGATTTTTAAAGAATATTTTTTTGAGGTCTACACAAGGCGTGGATTTTTAAAGAATATTTTTTTGAGGTCTACACAAGGCGTGGATTTTTAAAGAATATTTTTTTGAGGTCTACACAAGGCGTGGATTTTTAAAGAATATTTTTTTGAGGTCTACACAAGGCGTGGATTTTTAAAGAATATTTTTTTGAGGTCTACACAAGGCGTGGATTTTTAAAGAATATTTTTTTGAGGTCTACACAAGGCGTGGATTTTTAAAGAATATTTTTTTGAGGTCTACACAAGGCGTGGATTTTTAAAGAATATTTTTTTGAGGTCTACACAAGGCGTGGATTTTTAAAGAATATTTTTTGAGGTCTACACAAGGCGTGGATTTTTAAAGAATATTTTTTGAGGTCTACACAAGGCGTGGATTTTTAAAGAATATTTTTACAACGGCCTCCAGTCTTCTCCCTTTATGGCTCCACTGTACATTTGTAGTACCACAAATCCAACAAACAAATATATAACATCTTCAAACAATCTTTAAAGTTGTTGTTGTTGCTATTTTTTCTACATTTCAGTTCCTTCTTCTTTTTTATTGCGGAAAAAGTTAAATGGTTTTTGACACCAAGACAAGCAGTAGCAGCAACAACACCAGAAAACATTAAACCATGGCAAACTTTTTAATTTGCTAAAATGGAGAAACATTTTCAACTTTTCCTTAAAAACACCATGTTGGTGTTTTTTTGCTCAGTCTCCTGCTCGCAAAAACAAAACGAACGCAAATCTTTTCTTAGAAAATCCCACTAAAATGACTTGGAAAATAAAAAAATTAAAACAGATAGATATCGATTATTAATGCAAATCTTTATCCTCTTTTTTCGGTGATTAATGAGTGGCAAGGAAAATTTAATTTGAAATTTTTGCAAAAGAGTACCGAAAATCGGTCCATAAGATGTGGGAGAGGGCAAGAAGAAGTTGAACAGTAGTTGGAGGAAGTCAATATAACAAATTAGAAAAGTTTCCGTTTCGGAGCTTTTTTTCTTATTTTCAATTTTTTGGTGATAAATTAGTTATCAACGGATGAGTTCGTATTTGATCCTAATGAGGCGAGGATATTCTACAGAATATTTTCAAGGATAAAGAATATATTTTTTTTCGAGATACCCAAACAAGGCGTGGATTTTTTAAAGAATATTTTTCGAGAGACCCAAACAAGGCGTGGCTTTTTTAAAGAATATTTTTCGAGAGACCTAAACAAAGCGTGGCTTTTTTAAAGAATATTTTTTCTAGGCCTTAGACCAGGCGTTGATTTTTAAAGATAAGTTTCTCAAGGCCTTAGACAAGGCGGCGTAGGGGATAATAGATAACAAAACGGCTCTGATTGGCTTTAACATGGCGAAGTCCAGGCCTATCTTGGTCCCTATTTCATACCAATTGTGGATACTGACCTCCCCGCGGTGCCACCTGGGGGAGCTATTTTCATCACCCAATGAAATAATGAGCTAATATGTGCCGCGTGTTCACCCATAAGAACTATAAAAAAATGGATTGAGGCGTCGGGTTAGTTGCCCATACCCGGAAAACCGAACCTACTATGAAAAAGCAACAAAAAATAAAACAAAACCCCGCTAATGTTAACGACCCCCGCAAACATATAAAGGACCACGATCTGTGAATCTGCATTTGAAATTGCGCACGTTGTACAGAACAGAAGCAGTTTTCGCTTTGGCCGATTTACTCAGGAAATACAAAGCCGATATTATTGCCTTACAGGAAATGCGATGGAAATGGACTGGCTTAAATAAATCAGATGATAACACCCTGTATTATAGCTGCCATGAAACGAGACATGATTTGGCTTCGGATTTATGGTTAATAGGAGGATAAAATACCTCGTCTCCAGATTCACTCCAGTAGATGAGCGAATTGCTATAATCCGTATAAAAGCGAAGTTCTTCTACATCAGTGCCATGCTCCGACCGAAGATTAAGATGAGCAGACCAAATACATTTTACGAGCGCCTAGAAACAGCATATGATATGCCCTGGCCATGACATTAAAATTCAGCAAGGAGATTTTAATGCAAAAATCGGAAGGGAAAATATATTTGGCCATACCGTCGGAAAATTCAGCCTCCATGAAGAAACATCAGACAACGGCATGAGGCTGATTGACTTCGCGGCAGCAAAAAACATTGTAGTTAATTTGACATCGAAAAGCTGCAAACACAACAGATAGCAGAAGCCTACTCCGCACAATGGCAGAGAATTCACCACTCCCTACAAACTGCAGCAAAAGCAACACTTGGGTACCAAAGACCATCATAAAAAAATCCGTGGTACGATCAGGAGTGACGTAATGTTACTAATATGAAAAACGCAGCGTATAGGGCAACCCTGCGGACAGTAGCAACACGTAATGCGATGGAGAACTATCGGAAGAAAAGGAGAATCGTATTTTCAGAAAAAAAAGAAGAAAGTACCAGAAAAACGTGAGCGTGAGCAAATCTAGATGTACAGGAGTCAGAATGAAGTCCGAAAATTCTACCAACGGGTAAAACACCAAACCGAAGGCTTTGGTGCAGGCACATCCTCCTGTAGAGGTAAAGAAGGAAACCTGGTGACAGATACAGACAGCGTGCTGAAGATCTGGAAGGAGCATTTTTAAAAGCTTCTGATATCAAATAGTGGCGGTGAAGAAGATACCCAAGAACCAATAAGAGATGATGGTATAGAAAGTATACCACCTATCCAAGACGAAATCAGAATAGCAATTATTCGGCTGAAGAACAATAAAGCAGCAGGTGCCGATGGATTGCAAGCCGAACTATTCATGACTGGTGGTCAGATGCTGGTAAGAAACATGCACCAGCTGATTAGTACAATTTGGCTAGAGGAGTGCATGCCCAATGATTGGAACCTCAGCATGCCCCGTGCAAAAATAGGAGACAAGATTATATGACTATAGAGCAATAAGTCTCCTTCCCATCGCATATAAAATGATATCCTGCGTACTGTGTGAACGACTGAAGCCACTGGTCAATGACATCATCGGACCATACCAATGCGTCTTCAGGCCTGGCAAATCCACCATTTTTCACTCTGCGCCATATCCTGGAAAAACCCACCCACATCGACACATTCCACCTATTCGTCGACTATTAAGCCGCATTCGACAGCCCTATCCGTTCAGAGGTGTATAAAGCCAAAATTAATTCGGCTATGCAGGATAACTTTAACTGCCACAAGATCAGCAGTTAATGTCGGAAAGGACCTTTCGGAGCCCTTTAATACTGAACGAGGATTCAGACAAGGTGATATTTTGTCGTGTGACCTTTTTCACATCCTGCTGGAAAAGGTCATACGAGAGGCAAAAGTGAACAGAAATGCCACTCTGTACACCAAACAAGACATGTTACTCGCCTACGCCGATGACATCGAAATAATGGGTCGAACACTGAGAACGGTAACAGCCACCTGTGATCAAATTGAGAAAGAGTCTACCAAAGTGGGTCTGGCAGTGGGTCTTTCTTTAAAAAATCCAGGCCTTGTTTGGATCCTTAAAAATATTTTTAAAAAATCCAAGCCCTGTGTAGATTCTTTAAAAGTGTTATTGTCGGAATCGGAATGCCAAAATTGTTTGTTGCTGTTTTTTTCCGACCAGTTTAGTTCTTATTATTACCTGACAGATGCTGCAATAAAAGTTCCCCATAATGAAAAGATTTGAGGTAAGTGTGTCACACACACACAACAACAACACTTATCTTCACAATTGCATGTTGAAGTGGTGGTGTTGTTGTTGCTGGCCAGGAAGAGGTGGAGAATTTGTGTAATTGGCATTTATATGCCAGAATTGTGGACCACAACAAGTATTACCAATTTAGCTGTTGTTATTGCATTTTGAAATAGAGTCACTTGCTCACATTCACACTCCCTGGTTATCATTGTCCAGGTCGCCATAGTGGTGGAGGCAAACAAACCGAACTATAGTCCATAAGTTACATTGAAGAGCAGATGTATCTTTCGAAGATAATCTACAAAAGTTTTTTTTTCTTCAGAGATTCATGGCAAGTACCATTCTTCTGAGTGAGTGTAAGTGCGTGTGTGTTTGATTGTCAAACCGGGTCTATGGGTTTTTGAGAGTTTGTTACACATAATGTGGTTACCAATAACCAGGCTGCTCTAAGGTAACAACATGTATGCAGAGCACGATGAAGACCAGGGTATTACCTCTTGTGTTTTTTTCTGGACGAAGTTGCCTACTCTTGGTCTTCTTCTTCCTCCTTACAGTTATGCATACAATATGAGGTGGAATGATTGTTGTTGCTCATTGTTATCTAGGTAAAAGTAGATGATTGTCTAGCTGACTGGCTGGAAAGATTGCAACCAGCTCTTAAACTTAAAAAAGTACAACCCAACAATTTTTGGCCATATTTTCATAAGGAGGAGGAGGAGGTGACGACGGGAGGTACCAAGTCAAGCATTTCTGGTTTATGTGATTTTTTTTGCAGCTCCTCCATTTCATTTGCTTGCATTTTAAAGCGATTTTCTCCAAACACAAACCTAACGATGAGGAAGAAGATTACCTTCGATGCCATGAAGGCGAAAAAAAACTAAGGCTCACATACCTCTGAAAAACTTTGAAGCTTTTGTCGTTTGATCTATGTGGCAGACTAAATGGGGACACGTTGTGGTTTTTGCGTTAACTAACAACGTTACGGTTCCACATCCTCAGCCGGCGATGCAGCGACGTCCAAAATGAAACCACATTTTTAGGCAAAAGCTCAACAACTACTACGTGTTTACCGCAAAGGCAGAGAAAATAAAAACAACAACAAAAACTAGGAATGTAAAGGAAAATGAAAATTTCTTGGACAGTGGAACTCAAGGCGTGTTTTTATACCCCTCACCACATCCCTTTCGAAGTCGATTTATACATGTTCGTCCGTCTGTCTGTCCATGTTAAATTGTAAATAAAGTACAGGTCGCATGTATGACCCGAATTGGATGGAAGTTGGCATAGGTCACTTATTTGGCCCAAGGACGAACCCTATTAAAATTGGGAAAAATCGGTTCAGATTTCCGATTTAAGGTAAATGGTGAACCAAAGTCCCTATATATCATTCGTTTTGCACGACATTTGGCATAGCGTACCGAATTGAGTCTAGAATGATGTGTGCCTAGTTTCATGAAAATCGGTTCAGATTTAGATATAGCTCCCGTATATATTTTCGTCCGATTTTATGTAAATGGTGCACCAAAGACCCCATATATTCTTCGATTTGCACGAAATTTGGCAAAGCGTACTGAATTGAGCCTAGAATAATGCGTGCAAAGTTTCGTGAAAATCGGTCCAGATTTAGATATAGCTCCCATATATATTATCGTCCGATTTTATGTAAATGGTGCACCAATGTCCCTATATATCATTCGATTTGCAGGAAATTTGGTACAGCGTACTGAATTAAGTCTAAAATTATGTGTGCTAAGTTTCGTGAAAATCGGTTTAGATTTAGATATAGCTCCCATATATATTTTCGTCCGATTTTATGTAAATTTTACACCAAGGATCTTGTGTATCATTCGATTTGCACGAAATTTGGCATAGCGTACTGAATTAGGTCTGAAATTATGTGTGCAAATTTTCATGAAAATCGATTCAGATTTAGATATAGCTCCCATGTATATTTTCGTCCGATTTTATGTAAATGGTGCACCAATGTCCCTATGTATCATTCGATTTACACGAAGTTTGGCACAGCGTACTGACATAAGTCTAGAATGATGTGTGCTATGTTTCGTGAAAATCGGCCCAAATTTCGATATAGCTATCATATATATTTTCGTCCGATTTTATGTAAATAGTGCACCGAAGTCCATATAAATTTTTCGATTTGCACGAAATTTGTCACAGCATACTGAATTAGGTCCAGAATGATGTGTGCAAATTTTCATGAAAATCGATTCAGATTTAGATATAGCTCCCATGTATATTTTCATCAAATTTTATGTAAATGGTGCACCAAAGTCCCTATATATCTTTCGATTGGCACGAAATTTGGCAGAGGGTACTGCATTGAGTCTAGAATGATGTGTGCAAAGTTTCGTGAAAATCGGTTCAGATTTAGATATAGCTCCCGTATATATTTTCGTCCGATTTTATGTAAATAGTACTCCGATATATTTCGATTTGCACGAAATTTGGCATAGAATGATATGCGATAAGCTTCGTAAAAATCGTTCCAGATTTAGATATAGGTCTCATATATATTTCGTCCGTGAAAATCGGTTCAATGAAATGAAATTTAGCATAGGTTCCAGAAAGGCATAAATATCTTATATTCAAGTTAGTTCAATTCCATGCCAATGTTCTTTCGAAAAGGCGGAGTCTTTCAAGTTTCCAATCATGGCGTGATTTTTTAAAGAATATTTTTTCGAGGTCTACACAAGGCGTGGATTTTTTAAAGAATATTTTTTCGAGGTCTACACAAGGCGTGGATTTTTTAAAGAATATTTTTTCGAGGTCTACACAAGGCGTGGATTTTTTAAAGAATATTTTTTCGAGGTCTACACAAGGCGTGGATTTTTTAAAGAATATTTTTTCGAGGTCTACACAAGGCGTGGATTTTTTAAAGTATATTTTTTCGAGGTCTACATTTTTTAAAGAATATTTTTTCGAGGTCTATACAAGGCGTGGATTTTTTAAAGAATATTTTTTCGAGGTCTATACAAGGCGTGGATTTTTCAAAAAATATTTTTTCAAGGTCTATACAAGGCGTGGATTTTTTTAAGAATATTTTTCGAGGTCTATACAAGGCGTTGATTTTTTTAAGAATATTTGCCCGAGGTCTACACAAGGCGTGGATTTTTTAAAGAATATTTGCCCGAGGTCTACACAAGGCGTGGATTTTTTAAAGAATATTTTTTCGAGGTCTACACAAGGCGTGGATTTTTTAAAGAATATTTTTTCAAGGCTCTAGGCAAGGCGTGGATTTTTTAAAGAATATTTTTTCAAGGTCTACACAAGGCGTGGATTTTTTAACGAATATTTTTTCGAGGTCTACACAAGGCGTGGATTTTTTAAAGAATATTTTTTCGAGGTCTACACAAGGCGTGAATTTTTTAAAGAATATTTTTTCGAGGTCTACACAAGGCGTGGATTTTTTAAAGAATATTTTTTCGAGGTCTATACAAGGCGGGGATTTTTTAAAGAATATTTTTTCGAGGTCTATACAAGGCGGGGATTTTTTAAAGAATATTTTTTCGAGGTTTATAAAAGGCGTGGATTTTTTAAAGAATATTTTTTCGAGGTCTACACAAAGGGCTGATATTTTAAAGAATATTTTTTCGATGTCTACACAAAGGGCGGATTTTTTAAAGAATATTTTTTCGAGGTCTACACAAGGCGTGGATTTTTTAAAGAATAGTTTTTCGAGGTCTACACAAGGCGTGGATTTTTTAGAAATATATTTGAAGTACTATTAGCTCGCATTTTTTCACTGTGCTTTCCTCTGCAAACTCATTGGACTGGAATACAATTAGATGATGACACACACTCTGCATAAGAAGACCCCGAACAATGATGCATCAAGGTAGAAGAGAAAAAAAGAATTGTCCAAAAACACTATCTACAATTGGAACGATATATGGCTGGCTGGCTGAATGGATGGATGGATATATGAAGGAAAGTGGAGATGGAATTGAATTGGGATAATGTAGTAGTAGGCTTGAGCTTTTTCGGGGCTGTGGTTTAAAGACAACATCATAGTCAGCAGCATCATCATCAACATCGCCATCGACATTGTTATCCACATACCCAACCGCAGAGTGGAGTGAGTGACTGAGTGCCTCACTGAGTGAATAGACTAGTTTCGTTTTTTTCGTTCTACGGCAGACACGTGATAGATAAAGAAACCTCCAAAACAATGGTAACAAAGAGACTTGCCAACACACATACCGACTGACAGACGGACGGACAGACACAGCTAAACCGTTAAGGCAATCCGTGGTGGTGGTGGTGGTAGAGGGCTTTCATTTCTTTAAATGGACCAAATGACAATGTTGTTCGGTTAATGCTGATCCTCCTGTGGTTAATACTAATTCCAAGTACAACTCCATATGATGGTAATAATGATGATGGCGATGTTGGCACTTAGTCTGGGTTTCAGTTTTCTCTTCTTTTGTTTGGTTATTCTTTATTCCGATAATGATGATGATGTGGTGGCGGTGGTGGAGTTTTGTAAACCCCCTTACTTTTTATTTGAAATTGTAAAGAGTTTTGTTTTCATTTAGCTTTTGTCTTTTATTTTGATCATCAATGATAACGAAAAGAGAACTGATAGTGCCTCAGCTATTCCACTGCTACACAGTTTTGATAAAACTCAAGGCAATGATGTCAATGTAACCGAATCATCATGGCAGATATCAACAAAAATACCTCTTTTTTATTGTTGTTCATGATGCAACACTAATGACCCCGGAGGAAGGAAAGCTAAATGAGATTTTTAATTTAAAGGCAAAGTAATTTTTTTAACGAAAAAAATTAGGAAAACCACTTTAGAATATTCTTTAAAAAATCCACGCCTTCTATAGACCCTTGAAAAATATTCTTTAAAAAATCCACGCCTTCTATAGACCCTTGAAAAATATTCTTTAAAAAATCCACGCCTTCTATAGACCCTTGAAAAAATATTCTTTAAAAAATCCACGCCTTCTATAGACCCTTGAAAAATATTCTTTAAAAAATCCACGCCTTCTATAGACCCTTGAAAAATATTCTTTAAAAAATCCACGCCTTCTATAGACCCTTGAAAAATATTCTTTAAAAAATCCACGCCTTCTATAGACCCTTGAAAAATATTCTTTAAAAAATCCACGCCTTCTATAGACCCTTGAAAAATATTCTTTAAAAAATCCACGCCTTCTATAGACCCTTGAAAAATATTCTTTAAAAAATCCACGCCTTCTATAGACCCTTGAAAAATATTCTTTAAAAAATCCACGCCTTCTATAGACCCTTGAAAAATATTCTTTAAAAAATCCACGCCTTCTATAGACCCTTGAAAAATATTCTTTAAAAAATCCACGCCTTCTATAGACCCTTGAAAAATATTCTTTAAAAAATCCACGCCTTCTATAGACCCTTGAAAAATATTCTTTAAAAAATCCACGCCTCTTGAAAAAATATTCTTTAAAAAATCCACGCCAGAATAAATCCCCCTTGAAAAATATTCTTTAAAAAATCCACGCCTTCTATAGACCCTTGAAAAATCCACGCCAGAAAAATCCAGACCCTTGAAAAATATTCTTTAAAAAATCCACGCCAGAAAAATCCAGACCCTTGAAAAATATTCTTTAAAAAATCCACGCCTTCTATAGACCCTTGAAAAATATTCTTTAAAAAATCCACGCCTTCTATAGACCCTTGAAAAATATTCTTTAAAAAATCCACGCCTTCTATAGACCCTTGAAAAATATTCTTTAAAAAATCCACGCCTTCTATAGACCCTTGAAAAATATTCTTTAAAAAATCCACGCCTTCTATAGACCCTTGAAAAATATTCTTTAAAAAATCCACGCCTTCTATAGACCCTTGAAAAATATTCTTTAAAAAATCCACGCCTTCTATAGACCCTTGAAAAATATTCTTTAAAAAATCCACGCCTTCTATAGACCCTTGAAAAATATTCTTTAAAAAATCCACGCCTTCTATAGACCCTTGAAAAATATTCTTTAAAAAATCCACGCCTTCTATAGACCCTTGAAAAATATTCTTTAAAAAATCCACGCCTTCTATAGACCCTTGAAAAATATTCTTTAAAAAATCCACGCCTTCTATAGACCCTTGAAAAATATTCTTTAAAAAATCCACGCCTTCTATAGACCCTTGAAAAATATTCTTTAAAAAATCCACGCCTTCTATAGACCCTTGAAAAATATTCTTTAAAAAATCCACGCCTTCTATAGACCCTTGAAAAATATTCTTTAAAAAATCCACGCCTTCTATAGACCCTTGAAAAATATTCTTTAAAAAATCCACGCCTTCTATAGACCCTTGAAAAATATTCTTTAAAAAATCCACGCCTTCTATAGACCCTTGAAAAATATTCTTTAAAAAATCCACGCCTTCTATAGAAAAATATTCTTTAAAAAATCCACGCCTTCTATAGACCCTTGAAAAATATTCTTTAAAAAATCCACGCCTTCTATAGACCCTTGAAAAATATTCTTTAAAAAATCCACGCCTTCTATAGACCCTTGAAAAATATTCTTTAAAAAATCCACGCCTTCTATATACCCTTGAAAAATCCACGCCAGAAAAATCCAGACCCTTAAAAAATATTCTTTAAAAAATCCACGCCTCAAGGCCTCATCAGTATGGCTTTGAAATTTTCTTTAAAAAATCCACGCGTCAAGGCCTCATCAGTATGGCTTTGAAATTTTCTTTAAAAAATCCACGCCTCAAATAGACCCTTGAAAAATATTCTTTAAAAAATCCACGCCTTCTATAGACCCTTGAAAATATTCTTTAAAAAATCCACGCCTTATATATGGATCCTTGAAAAAATATTCTTTAAAAAATCCACGCCTTATATATGGATCCTTGAAAAAATATTCTTTAAAAAATCCACGCCTTATATATGGATCCTTGAAAAAATATTCTTTAAAAAATCCACGCCTTATATATGGATCCTTGAAAAAATATTCTTTAAAAAATCCACGCCTTATATATGGATCCTTGAAAAAATATTCTTTAAATAATCCACGCCTTATATATGGATCCTTGAAAAAATATTCTTTAAAAAATCCACGCCTTATATATGGATCCTTGAAAAAATATTCTTTAAAAAATCCACGCCTCTTTTGGAAAAATATTCTTTAAAAAATCCACCCTTGAAAAAATATTCTTTAAAATATTCATAGACCCTTGAAAAACTATTTTTGCAAAATCTACGCCCCTTGAAAAAATATTTTTAAGAAATTCACGTCTAACCCTCTAAACAACTCATTTAGTCTCATTAGAGCACCTTCTCCCATTTGTAATCTTTCTTTATTAATTGGGTATACTAGAAGTACTTTTTTGTGGTCCATCTCCCCACCAAAAATGCAGAAGTAGAAGAGAAACAATGTAGCCAAATTCATTGTTTTGGCTTCTTGATAATCTTAACCCCAAAAACCAACATCTAATGAAGGGGTTAAGATTACACATTGAATGGATAGCAAAAACAAAAAATAAGAGGCAATGACGGCTAAAATGAAATCACCTCGTCTCTCCTCGATGCTGATGATGATACTGCCCCACCATTGCAGACCAAACAATAGAGCAAAAGAATCAAAACTAAAGGCAACAACAACAACACCGGTACTGCCAAATGATATATAAACCAAGTCATTAGCTTTTGTTTAAACTATAACCTTCCAAACTATACCCCCACCTCCCCATCACAATTCCTTTGTAAGCAAACAATCACAACAAAATCAGGCGCACACATACACAAACACACTCACTCACACTACTACCCGAGTAACTAACACACAATTCCACAAAACTATTCTTAGACAAACAAACCAAAGTACAAAGCTAACGGCGGGGTCTAGTGTCACATTTGCTCTTTGGTGTTGTTGTTGTTGTTGCTGTTGATTCGCTGGCTGCATGGTTGGCGGCTCGTGCCAACCTCTGCCCCCGCCACACTTTTCCAACTACAATTATGGTTTTATCATAATTACAAGTCCAACTTCTCATTAGTCATGAGTGAATGTTGGTTGGTTGGATATGCCTACTCACCGTGTGTTTGTTCGTGTGTGTGTGTAAATATCTCTGTTTTTCACTAATTAAGTCCTACTCTGCTTTACCTTAGATATCATCATTTAGCCATTCAGTCATTCATTCATTGCATTACTCTATTTACACTTATCAGGGCTTTTTAGCCACAGGAGTGGTGGCGTTGGAGCAGCCAAAAGCCACCACAAAATAGACAGAGGCAACAACAACAATCAAACTATTGGCAAACAGACATACGTCAAAGAAATGTCATAGAAATTCAGAAGACCCATTTAATAAATCCACGCCTTAAAAAATATTCTTTAAAAAATCCACGCCTTAAGGAGCCTCAGAGAAATATTCTTTAAAAAATCCACGCCTTAAGGAGCCTCAGAAAAATATTCTTTAAAAAATCCACGCCTTAAGGAGCCTCAGAGAAATATTCTTTAAAAAATCCACGCCTTAAGGAGCCTCAGAGAAATATTCTTTAAAAAATCCACGCCTTAAGGAGCCTCAGAGAAATATTCTTTAAAAAATCCACGCCTTAAGGAGCCTCAGAGAAATATTCTTTAAAGGAGCCTCAGAAAAATATTCTTTAAAAAATCCACGCCTTAAGGAGCCTCAGAAAAATATTCTTTAAAAAATCCACGCCTTAAGGAGCCTCAGAAAAATATTCTTTAAAAAATCCACGCCTTAAGGAGCCTCAGAAAAATATTCTTTAAAAAATCCACGCCTTAAGGAGCCTCAGAAAAATATTCTTTAAAAAATCCACGCCTTAAGGAGCCTCAGAAAAATATTCTTTAAACCAGTAAGGAATGTAGTAAAGACGGACGGGGCCGTCTGTAGATGAATCCTAACAGACGTCACAATTTTAAAGAACCAGTATAATGAAGTTGGATCCATAAACATGTCATTCTGCAAACGATACTAAATTTTTCATATGGTCAGATGTGGAAGCTATATCTAAATTTGAACCGATTTTCAGGAAACTTAACACACAACATTCTATACCTAATTCATTACGCTGTGCCAAATTTCGTGCAAATCGAAAGACATATAGGGACTTTGGTGGACCATTTACATAAAATCGGACGAAAATATATATGAGAGCTATATTTAAATCTGGACCGATTTTCACGAAACTTGGCAGACATCATTCTAAACCTAATTCATTACGCTTTGCCAAATTTCATGCCAATCGAATGATATATAGAGACCATTTACCTTAAATCCGACGAAAATATATATGCGAGCTATGCCTAAATCTGGACCGATTTTCAAGAAACTTTGCACACATCATTCTAGACTCAATTCAGCACGCTTTGCCAAATTTCGTGCAAATCGAATGATATATAGGGACTTTGTTGCGCTATTTACATAAAATCGAACGAAACTATATATGGGAGCTATATCTAAATCTCGACCGATTTTCACGAAACTTAACACACATCATTATAGGCTCAATTCAGTACGCTGTGCCAAATTTCGTACAAATCGAAAGATATATGGGACTTTTGTGCACCATTTACATAAAATCGGACGAAACTATATATTGGAGCTATATCTAAATCTGGACCGATTTTCACGAAACTTGGCAGACATCATTCTAGGCTCAATTCAGTACGTTATGCCGAGTTTCGTACAAATCGAAAGATATGTAGGGACTTTGGTTCGCCAGTTACATAAAATCGGACGAAACTATATATTGGAGCTATATCGAAATATGGACCGATTTTCTCGAAACTTGGCAGACATCATTCTATACCTAATTCATTACGCTGTGCCAAATTTCGTGCAAATCGAAAGATATATAGGGACTTTTCTGCGCCATTTACATAAAATCGGACGAAACTATATATTGGAGCTATATCTAAATCTGGACCGATTTTCACGAAACTTAACACACAACATTCTATACCTAATTCATTACGCTGTGCCAAATTTCGTGCAAAGCGAAAGATATATATGGACTTTGGTACACCATTTACCTTAAATCGGACGAAAGTATATATGGGAGCTATATCTAAATCTGAACCGATTTTTCCCAATTTCAATAGGGTTCGTCGTTGTGCCAAATAAATGAGCTGTGCCAAATTTCATTCAATTCGGATTATAAATGCGGATTATAAAGGCTGCCAAAAATATTCTTAAAAAAACCCACGATTTAAGGAGCTTTAGAAAAATATTCTAAAAAAAATCCACAACTTAAGGACTGACTTTGTTATTGGCTTTGTTCTTTTGGTGCCATTAAATCCCCAATTTTTGACAGCTTATTTTGGCCACGTCTGAATAGAGCTCTTAATAACGTCACCCACACACCTCTCAATGACCTCTGTGAGGCGGATTTCATTTCATCTTTCTCTTTGCTTTTCTTTAAGTAACAAAACCCGATTTTTATTTTTTTTCTATTATTACGGCTATTATTGTTCCGAATTGTGGCTAATAGAAGTCACACTCTTCCCTCCCAGCTTTCTTTCGATATCAGCCAAAAAAGGTAATTTATCTGTCGGTGTTTATTGTGTTTGTATGTGTGTGTGGGTGTTTACTTTTGAATTGATGTGCATGTGTGTGTTTGTTATGCGGTTGTGATATGTTTGCGGTCAAAAGGTCTCCAGTTTCCTTTTGAATTTTCGACAGTTATTGTTGTTGTTGCTGGTATTTTAATGTGGCACGTGATTTTTTCCTAAACGACAGACTTTTAGGGGTTTTTAAAAAGACGTTTAGTTCGGATATTTGATTTCGTTTTCCTGCGTACAATTTGCGCCCTCGTTTTGCTAGCTATTTATTATAGATGAGACTCTTTAAATAGTCATTGGAAAAAAAATATTGTTACACTCGAGGAAAATTTTTGACATTCCCAAGATATGAGACTTCACTTGGGACTTCTTTAAAATAATTCCCTAATGGATTTTTTAGAAAGAAGACTTTGAAGAGGTCCCCTTCAAAAATTTGGACCTTCAGGAGGTAATGTAAAAATGTCAGACCTCACAGCTTTGTAGCAACAGGATCTTCTAGAGGTCTTCTTATACTAAGAAGGCCTTCCTTAGGTCTTGAAGAACCCTACGATTCTTCGAGTGTATTTTCGTCAAACCCTTTTTTCTTCTTGCGTTTGCCCACAAAGTTATTCCAATTTCAATTTATTTCGCAGTAGAATAGAACTAGAAAAAAAACACCCAGCAAAACTTTAAAAACCATCAGCCAGGAAACTTTTGATTTGATATTCTTGAGATGATACTGGGCAAAGAAATCACAGCGAAATAGATTTTCTGATTCAATTGGCGACCAACGTAACTTGACTGCATAATTTATTGGGAGAAAGCAACAGCAACAAAAAATCCCAAAACGGGTTCATCCATAAAGTAGTCAATGATGGCTGGCTGGTTGAGAGAGTGAAAATCCTTTTTTTTTCTTTGCTCATTTATAAGTTACGAGAATATCCCTTTTTCCCAGAATGAAGGAGTATTCAAGGAGTAACTTATGGGTGGTAAAGGATGCTATTTTCATTTGACTTGTTCTTTATTTTTTGCAAAGGATGAATGATGGGAAACAGGCGTTACTGGTTGCATTTTTCTCCCCGCAAAAGAAGGTCCTTTATTTTGCCTTAGCATTCCATGTTTTGTCACTGAAGTCACCCCCATCGATGGTTCGGTAAAAATGTCCAATTTATTAAAGAGGATTTATTAAATAGATTTTACCCTTTCATTTTGAAAGAGTTCCTTCTAATCTAAATATTATCTAGAACACATGCATGCACACTCACGTTTCGAAAATTTATTTTTCTTATCCAAATCAAATATGGAATATCAAGGACAAATCACCATAAATTGTTTCCAATTTCCAAATAACACAAAGAGGGAGGGAGATTCGAAGGTGAACGTGGATTTTTTAAAGAATATTTTTTGGAAGTCTAATTAAGGCGTAGATTTTTTAAAGAATATTTTTTCAAGGGTATATAAGAGGCGTGGATTTTTTAATAGAATATTTTTTCAAGGGTCTATAGAGGCGTGGATTTTTTAAAGAATATTTTTTCAAGGGTCTGTAAGAGGCGTGGATTTTTTAAAGAATATTTTTGAACGGTCTATAGGAGGCTTGGATTTTTTAAAGAATATTTTTTCAAGGGTCTATAGGAGACGTGGACTTTTTAAAGAATATTTTTCCAATGGTCTATAGGAGGCGTGGATTTTTTAAAGAATATTTTTTCAAGGGTCTATAATAAAGAATATTTTTTCCAGGGTCTATAGGAGGCGAGGATTTTTTAAAGAAGATTTTTTTCAAGGGTCTATAGGCGTAGATTTTTTAAAGAAGATTTTTTTCAAGGGTCTATAGGCGTAGATTTTTTAAAGAAGATTTTTTCAAGGGTCTATAGGCGTAGATATTTTAAAGACGATTTTTTCAAGGGGCTATGGGAGGCGTGGATTTTTTCTATACGAGGCGTGGATTTTTTAAAGAATATTTTTTCAAGGGTCTATATAAGGCGTGGATTGTTTTAAAGAATATTTTTTCAAGGGTCTATATGAGGATTGGATTTTTTAAAGAATATTTTTTCAAGGGTCTATAAGAGGCGTGGATTTTTTTTAAGATTATTTTTCAAGGGTCTATAAGAGGCCTGGATTTTTTTAAAGAATATTTTTTCAAGGGTCTATATGAGGATTGGATTTTTTAAAGAATATTTTTTCAAGGGTCTATAAGAGGCGTGGATTTTTTTTAAGATTATTTTTCAAGGGTCTATAGGAGGCGTGGATTTTTTAAAGAATATTTTTCAAGTGTCTATAGGAGGCGTGGATTTTTTAAAGAATATTTTTTCAATGGTCTATAGGAGGCGTGGATTTTTTAAAGAATATTTTTTCAAGGGTCTATAATAGGCGTGGATTTTTTAAAGAATATTTTTTCAAGGGTCTATAATAGGCGTGGATTTTTTAAAGAATATTTTTTCAAGGGTCTATAATAGGCGTGGATTTTTAAAAATATTTTTTCAAGGGTCTATAATAGGCGTGGATTTTTAAAAATATTTTTTCAAGGGTCTATAATAGGCGTGGATTTTTTAAAGAATATTTTTTCAAGGCTCTACAAAAGAGGCGTGGATTTTTTAAAGAATATTTTTTCAAGGGTCTATAGGAGGCGTGGATTTTTTATAGAATATTTTTTAAAGGGTTTATAAGAGGCGTGGATTTTTAAAGAATATTTTTTCAGAGGATCTACATAAGGCGTGGATTTTTAATGAATATTTTTGTGAGGCTAAGGCGTGGATCTTTTTTATGAATATTTTTGTGAGGCTAAGGCGTGGATCTTTTTTATGAATATTTTTGTGAGGCTAAGGCGTGGATCTTTTTTATGAATATTTTTGTGAGGCTAAGGCGTGCATCTTTTTTATGAATACTTTTGTGAGGCTAAGGCGTGGATGTTTTTTATGAATATTTTTGTGAGGTTAAGGCGTGCATCTTTTTTATGAATACTTTTGTGAGGCTAAGGCGTGGATGTTTTTTATGAATATTTTTGTGAGGTTAAGGCGTGGATCTTTTTTATGAATATTTTTGTGAGGTTAAGGCGTGGATCTTTTTTATGAATATTTTTGTGAGGCTAAGGCGTGGATCTTTTTTATGAATATTTTTGTGAGGCTAAGGCGTGGATCTTTTTTATGAATACTTTTGTGAGGCTAAGGCGTGGATCTTTTTTATGAATATTTTTGTGAGGCTAAGGCGTGCATCTTTTTTATGAATACTTTTGTGAGGCTAAGGCGTGGATCTTTTTTATGAATATTTTTGTGAGGCTAAGGCGTGGATCTTTTTTATGAATACTTTTGTGAGGCTAAGGCGTGGATGTTTTTTATGAATATTTTTGTGAGGTTAAGGCGTGGATCTTTTTTATGAATATTTTTGTGAGGCTAAGGCGTGGATCTTTTTTATGAATATTTTTGTGAGGCTAAGGCGTGGATCTTTTTTATGAATATTTTTGTGAGGCTAAGGCGTGCATCTTTTTTATGAATACTTTTGTGAGGCTAAGGCGTGGATCTTTTTTATGAATATTTTTGTGAGGCTAAGGCGTGGATCTTCTTTATGAATATTTTTGTGAGGCTAAGGCGTGGATCTTTTTTATGAATATTTTTGTGAGGCTAAGGCGTGGATCTTTTTTATGAATATTTTTGTGAGGCTAAGGCGTGGATCTTTTTTATGAATATTTTTGTGAGGCTAAGGCGTGCATCTTTTTTATGAATACTTTTGTGAGGCTAAGGCGTGGATCTTTTTTATGAATATTTTTGTGAGGCTAAGGCGTGCATCTTTTTTATGAATACTTTTGTGAGGCTAAGGCGTGGATCTTTTTTATGAATATTTTTGTGAGACTAAGGCGTGGATCTTTTTTATGAATATTTTTGTGAGGCTAAGGCGTGGATCTTTTTTATGAATATTTTTTCAAGGCTCTAGACAAGGCGTGGATTTTTTAAAGAATATTTTTTCAAGGCTCTAGACAAGGCGTGGATTTTTTAAAGAATATTTTTTCAAGGCTCTAGACAAGGCGTGGATTTTTTAAAGAATATTTTTTCAAGGCTCTAGACAAGGCGTGGATTTTTTAAAGAATATTTTTTCAAGGCTCTAGAAAAGGCGTGGATTTTTTAAAGCATCCAAAAGAAGGCTTTTTAAGAAGCCAACTTATTTCCTACAAACATTATTATTATACATCACATGACCGCCAGGAATCCCATCCCTTCAATTTCAGTTAATTTTCGATTTCGGAATTTTTCTTCCCTTTTCGCCAATTTACTTGACAATTTTTCAATAGACCTAAAGATTATTGAAATTGTTGTGTGTTTGGCCTAATTATGCACTTGTATTGGTTTTGTACCTTTTGTGTTGCTGTTAATTAAGGAATTATTGACACAAACATACCGACACACACACACACAAATACCGTTTGATTGATTAAAACTCTAATTAGGCAGGACATATAAAAGGATTTCCGAATGACAAGTAGACACGTGTGAAATACCCTTAAAGGACAATTGTAGTGGACAAATAACAGCAACAACCATCTCTACGAGGAGGTAAGAAGGACGCTGCAGGACCGTAAATTTTATTTTAATCCTCTTAAATGTGTACTCTTAAATTAATTAACATTCCAATATAACGTTACTATGAAGATAATTTAATTTTTATTAACCCACATGTCGATTTACAGGTAGGTGGGTGGGGGTTTTAGTTAGATGTGTAAAGAGAGAGAAGGTGGAGTGCGAAACATACACTGTTAAAATTTACAAGGTGCAACATCCATGGAGCTCTACAACATTATGGCGGTTTTTAAAAGAATTTAAGATTTTTTAAAAATTCACGGATTGGTCCTTGAAAACTATTCTTTGAAAATTCACGCCTTGTTGGGCCTTTGGAAAAATATTCTTTGAAAATCCACGCCTTGTTGGGCCTTTGGAAAAATATTCTTTAAAAAATCCACGTCTTGTTGGGCCTTTGGAAAAATATTCTTTAAAAAATACACGCCTTGTTGGGCCTTTGAAAAAATATTCTTTAAAAAATTCACGCCTTGTTGGGCCTTTGAAAAAATATTCTTTAAAAAATCCACGCCTTGTTGGGCCTTTGAAAAAATATTCTTTAAAAAATCCACGCCTTGTTGGGCCTTTGAAAAAATATTCTTTAAAAAATCCACGCCTTGTTGGGCCTTTGGAAAAATATTCTTTAATAAATCCACGCCTTGTTGGGCCTTTGGAAAAATATTCTTTAATAAATCCACGCCTTGTTGGGCCTTTGGAAAAATATTCTTTAATAAATCCACGCCTTGTTGGGCCTTTGGAAAAATATTCTTTAATAAATCCACGCCTTGTTGGGCCTTTGGAAAAATATTCTTTAATAAATCTACGCCTTGTTGGGCTTTTGGAAAAATATCCTTTAAAAAATCCAGCTTGAAATATAATTTTAAATAATTTTAAATTTTTATCCCAATTTTTTTCATAGACTTTAATTGGGTCATAATTCTCTGTGCCGCCTATCGCCTCGCCATTGATTTGCTTCCCAATTATTGTAATAACTCCCAACTAATTTGTAACATTCTTTTTTATTGACAGCAGCAGCAACAACAACAACTTCTTTCAACTTAACCTCCATTCATGGTAGTTTGCTTTGATTTTTTTTTTTATTTTCAAGTATTTATTGTTATCGTCAGGAAAAAATCGAAATCATAGGAAACAAAAAAAAAACGTCAAACAATGAAAGTTACAAAAAAGAGAAAATAAAACCGAAATAATGCGAAACTGAAATACAAAACCCAAATGACTTGAACGCAAATTGATGATTTCCCATTTTAACGACGTCACAGTTTGATTTTGGGGTACCCTACCCCATAGAATATGGGTTATATGGAACATTGGAAGCTTGGGACCCAAAACCAAATATCATGTGGGTCCACATATTTTATATAATCTTATAATAGATGCCCAGGGCATAGAAGTCTACCAGCTCCACACAATACAAAAAATCAGAACATTTTTTTAGAAAAGACAACGAAGGGCTGCCCGAACAGGCTTATATGCAGGGTACCACCCTAGTCTTTAATGAGTAATGTTTCCAACTTGATTTCCATAGTTGCAATTTTTGTTGTCGATTTTTTTATTATTCTACCACCACTTTTTTCCAAATTGACATCTGGAAAATACAAAAAAAAGAAATACTTGCGTTCGCAATCTCCCTGCCATCCAACAAAATCAAATAGTTTCGCATTCAGTTGATTAACCAGTAATTTGAGCAACAATAAATAAAGCCATTTTACACAACAACAATAACAACAATGTGAAAAGTCGGAAAAACAGCAACAACAAGAAAATCGCTTGACTCGCACAACAAAAAAAAATGAACTAAACTGAAAACCCACAATCGGACCGAAATGCAAAACGAGCTGTCTAACGGTTTTAAATTTAAATCGCGCACTCATCGCACCACTACGACGAAGATACAACAAACAGCAACAACAACTACAACTAAAAAATGAGGAGCATGGTAACACTAGATACAAAGTATGATGCCAGCAATGTGTGATTCGATTGGAGGTTTCGATATACATTGTTACAATGGGCCATGGGGGAAAGGTGGCACCAGGGAAGGTAACTATTGCTAAAGGCCTTAAAAAATATTCTTTAAAAAAATCCGCGCCTATGTGGAAGCTTGAAAAATATTCTTTAAAAAATCCGCGCCTATGTGGAAGCTTGAAAAATATTCTTTTAAAAATCCGCTACTATGTAGAATATTGAAAAATATTCTTTAAAGAATCCAGGCCTATGTAAAAACTTAAAAAATCCATGCCTATGTAAAGGGCTTGAAAAATTATTTTAAAAAAACTCCACGCCTATTTGAAGGCTTGAAAAATTATTTTAAAAAAACTCCACGCCTATTTGAAGGCTTGAAAAATTATTTTAAAAAAACTCCACGCCTATTTGAAGGCTTGAAAAATTATTTTTAAAAAATCCACGCCTATTTGAAGGCTTGAAAAATTATTTTTAAAAAAGTATTCAGTACAGCTATTTTCCAAAAATCGCTTCACCGTTTGTGTTGTGATGTTCGCTTTCATTTGTGGTCTTGAAAAATTATTTTTAAAAAATCCACGCCTATTTGAAGGCTTGAAAAATTATTTTTAAAAAATCCACGCCTATTTGAAGGCTTGAAAAATTATTTTTAAAAAATCCACGCCTATTTGAAGGCTTGAAAAATTATTTTTAAAAAATCCACGCCTATTTGAAGGCTTGAAAAATTATTTTTAAAAAATCCACGCCTATTTGAAGGCTTGAAAAATTATTTTTAAAAAATCCACGCCAATTTGAAGGCTTGAAAAATTATTTTTAAAAAATCCACGCCTATTTGAAGGCTTGAAAAATTATTTTTAAAAAATCCACGCCTATTTGAAGGCTTGAAAAATTATTTTTAAAAAATCCACGCCTATTTAAAAGATTGAAAAATTATTTTAAAAAAACTCCACGCCTATTTGAAGGCTTGAAAAATTATTAAAAAAAACTCCACGCCTATGAAGGCTTGAAAAAATATTTTTAAAAAATCCACGCCTATTTGAAGGCTTGAAAAAATATTTTAAAAACTGTCCTTTTGAAGTAAAATATACACCACGCCTATTTGAAGGCAAATTTTGTAAAATTTTTTACAAAAAGTCCACGCCTATTTGAAGGCTTGAAAAATTATTTCTGTATTTGAAACAGGCATGCTTATTTTTAAAAAAACTCCATCCCCTTTTCAATGCAAAATTATTTTTAAAAACTTCGCCATTATTGCGGCCTCTGAAGCGATTATTTTTAAAAAATCCACGCCTATTTGAAGGCTTGAAAAAATATTTTTATCCCTTAAATAAGGCTTGAAAAATCTTTCGCCAAAAACAAAAAAATAGGGGTTTGAAGGCCAAATTGCCATCCTTACATGCAAAATTTTTGCTGAAGATTGGACCATTTGCCTGTGGCCTGTTGCGTGTTTACAAAATAAACATATATACGGACAGACACGCACACATGTTGAAACTCAGCTAGTCGAAAAATCGGTATACTTAAAGGTGGGTCTAAAATATTTCGCGGCGTTACAAACTTTTGGGGCTGCACAAAGCTATAATACCATGACAACATAGTTGTGTAGGGTATAAAAACTCCACGCCTATTTAAAGGCTTGAAAAATTATTTTTAAAAAATCCAATCCACGCCTGGTATTATGGGTGCCTGAGAAAATATTCTTTAAAAAATCCACGCCTGGTATTATGGGTGCCTGAGAAAATATTCTTTAAAAAATCCACGCCTGGTATTATGGGTGCCTGAGAAAATATTCTTTAAAAAATCCACGCCTGGTATTATGGGTGCCTGAGAAAATATTCTTTAAAAAATCCACGCCTGGTATTATGGGTGCCTGAGAAAATATTCTTTAAAAAATCCACGCCTGGTATTATGGGTGCCTGAGAAAATATTCTTTAAAAAATCCACGCCTGGTATTATGGGTGCCTGAGAAAATATTCTTTAAAAAATCCACGCCTGGTATTATGGGTGCCTGAGAAAATATTCTTTAAAAAATCCACGCCTGGTATTATGGGTGCCTGAGAAAATATTCTTTAAAAAATCCACGCCTGGTATTATGGGTGCCTTAGAAAATAAAAAATCCACGCCTGGTATTATGGGTGCCTGAGAAAATATTCTTTAAAAAATCCACGCCTGGTATTATGGGTGCCTGAGAAAATATTCTTTAAAAAATCCACGCCTGGTATTATGGGTGCCTGAGAAAATATTCTTTAAAAAATCCACGCCTGGTATTATGGGTGCCTGAGAAAATATTCTTTAAAAAATCCACGCCTTGTGTGGATCCTTTTAAAAAATATTCTTTAAAAAATCCACGCCTTGTGTGGATCCTTTTAAAAAAATATTCTTTAAAAAATCCACGCCTTGTGTGGATCCTTTTGAAAAAATATCCACGCCTTGTGTGGATCCTTTTAAAAAATATTCTTTAAAAAATCCACGCCTTGTGTGGATCCTTTTAAAAAAATATTCTTTAAAAAATCCACGCCTTGTGTGGATCCTTTTGAAAAATATTCATTAAAAAATCCACGCCTTGTGTGGATCCTTTTAAAAAATATTCTTTAAAAAATCCACGCCTTGTGTGGATCCTTTTAAAAAATATTCTTTAAAAAATCCACGCCTTGTGTGGATCCTTTTCAAAAATATTGTTTAAAAAAACCACGCCTTGTGTGGATCCTTTTCAAAAAATATTCTTTAAAAAATCCACGCCTTGTGTGGATCCTTTTGAAAAATATTCTTTAAAAAATCCACGCCTTGTGTGGATCCTTTTAAAAAAATATTCTTTAAAAAATCCACGCCTTGTGTGGATCCTTTTAAAAAAATATTCTTTAAAAAATCCACGCCTTGTGTGGATCCTTTTGAAAAATATTCTTTAAAAAATCCACGCCTTGTGTGGATCCTTTTAAAAAATATTCTTTAAAAAATCCACGCCTTGTGTGGATCCTTTTAAAAAATATTCTTTAAAAAATCCACGCCTTGTGTGGATCCTTTTCAAAAATATTGTTTAAAAAAACCACGCCTTGTGTGGATCCTTTTCAAAAAATATTCTTTAAAAAATCCACGCCTTGTGTGGATCCTTTTGAAAAATATTCATTAAAAAATCCACGCCTTGTGTGGATCCTTTTCAAAAATATTCTTTAAAAAATCCACGCCTTGTGTGGATCCTTTTTCAAAAAATATTCTTTAAAAAATCCACGCCTTGTGTGGATCCTTTTGAAAAATATTCATTAAAAAATCCACGCCTTGTGTGGATCCTTTTAAAAAATATTCTTTAAAAAATCCACGCCTTGTGTGGATCCTTTTAAAAAATATTCTTTAAAAAATCCACGCCTTGTGTGGATCCTTTTCAAAAATATTCTTTAAAAAATCCACGCCTTGTGTGGATCCTGCCTTGTGTGGATTGTTTTCAAAAATATTCTTTAAAAAATCCACGCCTTGTGTGGATTGTTTTCAAAAATATTCTTTAAAAAATCCACGCCTTGTGTGGATTGTTTTCAAAAATATTCTTTAAAAAATCCACGCCTTGTGTGGATTGTTTTCAAAAATATTCTTTAAAAAATCCACGCCTTGTATGGATGCTTGAAAAAATATTTTTAAAAAATCTTCTACCCTTTAAAAATATTTCCGTTTACCTTCCTTTGACCTGCACTGTAACCCCAACAAAATCTAAACTATTTCCTACTGGCCCACAAAACAATTTCTATCAGTTTTTTCGTACAATTTCAACAATGCTCATTGTTTATGGACCCAATAGCAACAACAACAACACCAACCAAACTGAGTGGTGTGTAGATTCACCATGAACCTATTCACTATGTCATTCAGGCTACTTTTCCTCTTCTCCATGTGTACTCTTCATATATTCAGTATCCCCCAAGAAGCCTGGCAGTCAGGCAGCCCGCCTGACTGTCAGTCAGGTTGTTGTTGGTGTTGCTCTCTAAATTTGCTTTACAAAACTGTTTAAAGTAGGCTCACTCGCTTGTTCGGTTGTTCGCATATCGTTCGCATTGAATGACAAGCCACAAAAAGCATGGCATGGAAAAGATACACCCAAGAGTGTGGCGTGGAAAGACTTTGGCAACAACGTATCTCAAAACACACACACACATAGAGAATTACACCCATACACAGACACACACAAAGTGGCATTAGATGACAGAATAGTCTACATTTCTATTTAAAGGAATTTCTGAAATTGTCATAGTAGTTGTTGTTGGTGACGGAGATGGTGGCAATGGTGTTCAGTTCGCTTCTAACCACAACAATCCCCACGTAATAGTAGATGGCTCTTCTAGAGCAACATATCCTCCTGCTATCCTTCTCTGAGGCGGCTCAGAAGATAAAAGGTGACACAACGCTTTGATATGTTCATAGAAATCCATTCGTTTGTGTGAAACGAAAACGATCCGCAAGCTCCGCACCATAACGCACCACTTTCAGTATCAGATTCGTATCCAAACATATGCCAAGCAAGCCATGATGAGGACGGAGGACGGACACAGATGCTGATGTTGGTGCTACTGCTACTGCTGCTGACGATGATGATGATGGCTGTGGGCTACTGCTATGGCAATGGCACGTATTTCACATTTAACATATGATAAGTATCTCCAAAGTCTGTTGTCTTTGTGCCACATATTGTTGCAGGGAAATTCCACGTGAGATGTGTGTATGTGTTTTGCGGTAAGGATATGAGATTTCAAGGATTAATATTTAGGTATAATAGCGAAGGATGAATATTAAAGAAATTATTCGAATTAAATTCTAAGCGGCTTTCGAGTCTTGGACCCAAGTCAATCCCTCATGGATTGACTCATAGGTAGTAGTCTTTTAAACAGCTACTAACCTTATACTTTCTTATAGAGTTCAGTAGCCGATATCGTAACTATTCTTGATGTGGACAACTGGCCAGGAAGTGTACCATGGCTGTTGAAATAATGCAAAACATTCGAAGTGTCTGTCAATGATTTGCACATTAAAACAGAGATAACACTTTTAGCAACATTGTCACAGGCTAAGATGTGGGGTTAAATATATTACAAAACTTTTTCCAAACTTGGATTTTTAATAGAATTTTTCTTCAGGGTCTAACCAAGACGCGGATTTTTAAAAGAATATTTTTTGAAAGGCCCAACAAGGATTTTTTAAAGCATATTTTTTCGAAGGCCCCACAAAGTGTGGATTTTTTAAAGCATATTTTTCCGAAGGTCCAACAAGGCGCGGATATTTTTCGAAGGCCCAATAAGGCATGGATTTTTTAATGCATATTTTTTCGAAGGTTCAACAATGCGTGGATTTTTTTTCGAAGGCCCAAGAAGGCGTGGATTTTTTAAAGCATATTTTTTCGAATGTCCAAAGGCCTATCAAGGCGTGGAATTTTTAAAGCATATTTTTTCGAAGGTCCAAAGGCCTATCAGTGCGTGGATTTTTAAAGAATATTTTTCCAAAGGCCTATCAAGGCGTGGATTTTTTAAAGAATATTTTTCTAAAGGCCTATCAAGGCGTAGATTTTTTAAAGAATATTTTTCTAAAGGCCTATCAAGGCGTGGATTTTTTAAAGAATATTTTTCTAAAGGCCTATCAAGGCGTGGATTTTTTAAAGAATATTTTTCTAAAGGCCTATCAAGGCGTGGATTTTTTAAAGAATATTTTTCTAAAGGCCTATCAAGGCGTGGATTTTTTAAAGGATATATTTTCAAAGGCCCTCAAAGGCGTGGATTTTTTAAAGGATATATTTTCAAAGGCCCTCAAAGGTGTGGATTTTTTAAAGGATATATTTTTAAAGGCCCTCAAAGGTGTGGATTTTTTAAGGAATATTTTTCCAAAGGCCTGTCAAGGCGTGGATTTTTTAAAGGATATATTTTCAAAGGCTTTCAAAGGCGTGGATTTTTTAAAGAATAATTTTTCTGAGGCCCAACCAAGGCCTGGATTTTTTTAAAGAATAATTTTTCTGAGGCCCCACCAAGGCGTAAATTGTTTAAAGAATATATTTTTTGAGGCCCAACCAAGGCGTGAATTGTTTAAAGAATAATTTTTCTGAGGCTCCTCTGAGGCTCCTTAAGGCGTGGGTTGTTTAAAGAATATTTTTTGGAGGCTCCTCAAAGAGTTCGCATTTAAAATATTTTTGTTCGGCTCCTTTATTCAATTTAATGTTGTCCCTTTTCCTTTTCCCGTTTGTCAATTTCATGGCTCCTTTGTTCATTACATCCTTGTTGAATAAAAATTCACTTTCTTTCGAAACTAGGTCACCTGATGATGTTTTTTTTTTCACAAAGTGAGAGTGTCATTTACTTTAATTTCCAGTAAAACTTTTCTCCTTCCTAGGGAGGGACACAGAGAAAGAGAGATTATGTTATGGCAATTCAATAAATTAATTCATTGCCAAACATACCACCGCCATCCCCTCCACAAACAGCCATCCCAGCCACTTGGCCTGCATATCCTTGCCTCCTTTTTGCAAAGATAATCCTGTCAATATTGAAATATTTCATTACTTAACTAAAGCGATTTTTTGCGTTACTTTCATATCCTTTTTGCGTTGCGTTCTTTGTATGTGCGTTTTCTAAATTAGCAATGCGAGGAGTGAAAGGATACCAGGGGGAGGAGAGAGACGTAGCATGCCAACACTGGAAAATGAAAAACTCGAATTTCTTTTGTGGTCTTAATTGTTGCTAAATTGTTGAAGTGGTACTTTAACTGTCATTGATTGTGCTTCTGGCATTCCATGCCGCCACAATGACTACAACAAGTCGAGCTATGCTGCCTCAATGGCTGCCAGCAGTCGGGATGCCTCCTCGGCATCATCATCGTCATCATCATCGCCAGCAACAGAGAGTGATTCTCACAAACCATGGCAATTTTAAAACTATGTGGCATCGAAGTATGCCATGGCATGTTACTGTGTCAAGTCAGTCATGTCGTTTTAACTGAGTGAATGACTGACTGACTGCCAGAGCGAACAAACTGACGAACCATCATCCACACATTCAGACGGATGCTGCTTCCTTAGATTCGACAACTTAAGCTACTTATATTCAATCTTAAATACAAAACGCACAGGCAAGAAACAATTTTGGGAGAGCAAGAGAGAGAGAAAGTGAGAGAGGGGTGTGTGGGGAAAGAGCAAACTTAGCGAATTGCAGATATCTTCACGGATATGCGGACAGACAGACATGCCAACAACCAACCAGTCAAACAAATGCCATGAACGGATATTCACACACACACACTAGCACACATTTTCAACTCGTTACCCAAAGCCATTTGGTTAGAGCCTGATCTCCTACAAATCCTTTTGCTCTGCCATCTTCGCGCCTCCAATGTCGCTGGCCGCTTAAAGAAAACTGTTTATAATTCTGCTGACGTTAGACAAGTTACTCCTGCACATTTCTCAAAGGTGTCATCATCATTTGGGCTTCATTGCTGGCTGATATTGGCCCAGTCAGGGCTTAACATTTGTGGGACAGATTGGCAAGTAGAGAGAGAAAAAAATCGCACACATAACCCACCCACAGCCATTCGGCTGAATAATTGCCCATCTTGCCACCCATTAGAAACGCCCACTCACGTACAAACATCAATATATGGATGTGCTCGAACACCGCATCGTCATCATGCCAGCCAGCCACACGATTTAAATACATGTTTCGAAAAGCGTTTTGCAGCAGCAACAGCATCCTCCTCCTCAGTTGTCATGGTAAAACGAAGAAGAAAAAAATCAAATGAAATTGAAACCCAAAACTAAAGCCGGCTGTTAAATATTTTCATTGCAAACTTAAAATTTTTTCAAGCTACTGCTGGTGTTGCATCTTAAACTGGCATGTCTGTCCGACATGCCTGCTGTTGTTGCTGCTGGTTTTATTTTCTTGTTTTTCGGGCAGATGATGCGCACACATTGTGGCTCACTTATAGAAATAGATATGGGACAGTGGAACCAGGGATGGTCCGTGTGACGAATTTTTAGGTTTTCGACTGTCAAAAAGGTGTAAACGTCGAAAACGTCATATACCTGTATAAAATGTAATAAATGTAGTAAACGTCATTTATTTCAATATTATCAGCATATACAGTTATTTTCAAGAATATATATTATTTTTACATATATCTGACTATTCCTTACAAGAACTGATAAAAAATTTAAAATTTTTTGAGAAGAAAATTTTGAAATTTTATATTAATATGAATAAAGCATGCGTAATTTCCAAATTGATTAATGGAAATAGCTATTTTGTCAGAAACCTAATGGATTTGGGTAGGTTTCCGACGTTTCTGACGTATGTATTATACGTCGGAAATGTATGTCATTTACGTCACTGTTTCTGATAGGCCATCTCTGAGTGGAACAGACGTCCTCTATAGGAACTCTAAGGCAGCTCAACAACAACCTTTACAAAATCCAGGACTTGAGGAGCCGCACAAAAACAACCTTTAAAAAATCCAAGAAGCTTTAAAAAATCCACGACTTGAGGAAGCTTTAAAAAATCGAAGCCCTGAGGAGGCTTTAAAAATCAAAATCTTGAGGAGGTTTAAAAAATCAAAATCTGAGGAGGCTTTAAAAAATCAAAGCCTTGAAGAGGCTTTAAAAAATCGAACCCTTTAAAAAATCAAAGCCTTGGGAGGCTTTAAAAAATCAAAGCCTTGAGAAGTCTTTAAAAAATCAAAGCCTTTAAAAAATCAAAGCCTTGAGGAGGCTTTAAAAAATCAAAGCCATGAGGAGGCTTTAAAAAATCGAACCCTTAAAAAAATCAAAGCCTTGGGGAGGCTTTAAAAAAATCAAAGCCTTAGTAAGGCTTTAAAAAATCAAAGCCTTGAGGATGCTTTAAAAACTTCACGCCTTGGGGAGGCTTTAAAACATCAAAGGCTTTAGGAGGCTTTAAAAACTTCACGCCTTGGGCCTTGAGCCTCACAGAAAAAAACCAACCTTTAAAAAATCCACGCCTTGGTAGGCCTCTAAAAAACCAACCTTTAAAAAATCCACGCCTTGGTAGGCCTCTAAAAAACCAACCTTTAAAAAATCCACGCCTTGGTAGGCCTCTAAAAACCAACCTTTAAAAAATCCACGCCTTGGTAGGCCTCTAAAAAACCAACCTTTAAAAAATCAACGCCTTGAGGAGCCTCACAGAAAAAACACCTTTAAAAAATCCACGCCTTGAGGAGCCTCACAGAAAAAAACACCTTTAAAAAATCCACGCCTTGAGGAGCCTCACAGAAAAAAACACCTTTAAAAAATCCACGCCTTGAGGAGCCTCACAGAAAAAAACACCTTTAAAAAATCCACGCCTTGAGGAGCCTCACAGAAAAAAACACCTTTAAAAAATCCACGCCTTGAGGAGCCTCACAGAAAAAAACACCTTTAAAAAATCCACGCCTTGAGGAGCCTCACAGAAAAAAACACCTTTAAAAAATCCACGCCTTGAGGAGCCTCACAGAAAAACACACCTTTAAAAAATCCACGCCTTGAGAATAGTTTATATTCCTCAAAAAATTTACGCCCTGAGAATATATAATATTCCCCAAAAAATTACTTTAAAAAATCCACGCCTTGAGGAGCCTCACTGAAAAAAACACCCTTAACAAGAAAACAAGAAAAATTATTCTTTAAAAAATCCACGCCTTGAGGAGCCTTAGAAAAATTATTCTTTAAAAAATCCACGCCTTGAGGAGCCTTAGAAAAATTATTCTTTAAAAAATCCACGCCTTGAGGAGCCTTAGAAAAATTATTCTTTAAAAAATCCACGCCTTGAGGAGCCTTAGAAAAATTATTCTTTAAAAAATCCACGCCTTGGTTGGGCCTCAGAAAAATTATTCTTTAAAAAATCCACGCCTTGAGGAGCCTCACAGAAAAAAAAACACCTTTAAAAAATCCACGCCTCAGAGATTCCATAGGTAATATCGTTTAAAAAATCCACGATTCCATAGGTAATATCGTTTAAAAAATCCACGCCTCAGAGATTCCATAGGTAATATCGTTTAAAAAATCCACGCCTCAGAGAAAAAAACACCTTTAAAAAATCCACGCCTCAGAAAAAAAAAACACCTTTAAAAAATCCACGCCTTGATGTGCCTCACAGAAAAAAAAAACACCTTTAAAAAATCCACGTCTTGAGGTGCTTCACTGAAAAAACACCTTCAAAAAATCCACGCCTTGAGGAGTCTCACAGTAAAAAAACACCTTTAAAAAATCCACGCCTTGAGGAGCTTCACAGAAAAAAACACCTTTAAAAAATCCACGCCTTGAGGAGCCTCACAGAAAAAACACCTTTAAAAAATCCACGCCTTGAGGAGCCTCACAGAAAAAAAACCTTTAAAAATCCACGCCTTGGTAGGCCTCAGAAAAAACAACCTTTAAAAATCCACGCCTTGAGGAGCCTCACTGAAAAAAACACCATTAACAAGAAAACAAGAAAAATTCTTCTTAAAAAAATCCACGCCTTGAGGAGCCTCAGAAAAATTCTTCTTTAAAAAATCCACGCCTTGAGGAGCCTCACAGAAAAAACACCTTTAAAAAATCCACGCCTTGAGGAGCCTCACAGAAAAAACACCTTTAAAAAATCCACGCCTTGAGGAGCTTCACAGAAAAAAACACCTTTAAAAAATCCACGCCTTGAGGAGCCTCACAGAAAAAACACCTTTAAAAAAATCCACGCCTTGAGGAGCCTCACAGAAAAAAAACCTTTAAAAATCCACGCCTTGGTAGGCCTCAGAAAAAACAACCTTTAAAAATCCACGCCTTGAGGAGCCTCACTGAAAAAAACACCATTAACAAGAAAACAAGAAAAATTCTTCTTAAAAAAATCCACGCCTTGAGGAGCCTCAGAAAAATTCTTATTAAAAAAATCCACGCCTTGAGGAGCCTCAGAAAAATTCTTCTTAAAAAAATCCACGCCTTGAGGAGCCTCAGAAAAATTCTTCTTAAAAAAATCCACGCCTTGAGGAGCCTCAGAAAAATTCTTCTTAAAAAAATCCACGCCTTGAGGAGCCTCAGAAAAATTCTTCTTTAAAAAATCCACGCCTTGAGGAGCCTCACAGAAAAAAAAACACCTTTAAAAAATCCACGCCTCAGAGAAAAAAAAACACCTTTAAAAAATCCACGCCTCAGAGAAAAAAAAAACACCTTTAAAAAATCCACGCCTCAGAGAAAAAAAACACCTTTAAAAAATCCACGCCTCAGAGAAAAAAACACCTTTAAAAAATCCACGCCTCAGAAAAAAAAACACCTTTAAAAAATCCACGCCTTGATGTGCCTCACAGAAAAAAAAAACACCTTTAAAAAATCCACGTCTTGAGGTGCTTCACTGAAAAAACACCTTCAAAAAATCCACGCCTTGAGGAGTCTCACAGTAAAAAAACACCTTTAAAAAATCCACGCCTTGAGGAGTCTCACAATAAAAAAACACCTTTAAAAAATCCACGCCTTGAGGAGCCCAGAGAAAAAAACACTTTTAAAAAATCCACGCCTTGGGAAGCCTCAGAGAAAAAAACACCTTTAAAAAATCCACGCCTTGAGGAGCCTCTGAAGAAACAACCTTTAAAAATCCACGCCTTGGTAGTCCTCTCAAAAACCAACCTTTAAAAATCCACGCCTTGGTAGTTCTCTCAAAAACCAACCTTTAAAAAATCCACGCCTTGAGGAGCCTCGGAAAAAAGGAGCCTCTGAAGAAACAACCTTTAAAAATCCATGCCTTGGTAGTCCTCTCAAAAACCAACCTTTAAAAATCTCTCAAAACAAACCTTTAAAAATCCACGATTTGGTAGGCCTCAGAAAAACCAACCTTTAAAAATCCACGCCTTGGTAGGCCTCAGAAAAACCAACCTTTAAAAATCCACGCCTTGGTAGGCCTCAGAAAAACCAACCTTTAGAAATCCACGTCTTGGTAGGCCTCAGAAAAACCAACCTTTAGAAATCCACGCCTTGATAGGCCTCAGAAAAAACATCTTTAAATATCCACGCCTTGGTAGACCTTTCAAAAACCAACCTTTAGAAATCCACGCCTTGATAGGTCTCAGAAAAAACATCTTTAAAAATCCACGCCTTGATAGGCCTCAGAAAAAACATCTTTAAATATCCACGCCTTGGTAGACCTTTCAAAAACCAACCTTTAAAAAATCCACGCCTTGGTAGACCTTTCAAAAACCAACCTTTAAAAAATCCACGCCTTGGTAGACCTTTCAAAAACCAACCTTTAAAAAATCCACGCCTTGGTAGGCCTTTCAAAAACCAACCTCCAAATATCCACGCCTTGGTAGGCCTCAGAAAAAACAACCTTTAAAAATCCACACCTTAGTAGGCCTCTCAAAAACCAACCTTTAAAAATCCACGCCTTGGTAGGCCTCTCAAAAAGCAACCTTTAAAAATCCACGCCTTGGTAGGCCTCACAAAAATGATTCTTTAAAAAATCACCGCTTTGATAGGCCTCAGAAAAATATTTTGAAAAAAAAAAATCCACATTTGGAGGAGCATCAGAAAATATTCTTTTAAAAAATCCACGTCCTCGATAGGCTTTAAAATGGTTTCCTTAAAAAATCGCCTCCTAGAACCACAGTGCCACTTTGCAACAAGACGACATCAGCCATCACATTGATACGTCGTACAACATGTTGGCATATCAAATGTTATGTTGTTGTCACACATGTGCATATACCCATCCATCCATCCTTCTACTTTTTTTCGGATGCAAGCCATGTTAGTCGTCTATTGGTTTTTATACGTATTTGTCGGTATTTTAAAGATTTTTTCGGAATATTTTTGTTTCGTTGTTGTACCGAATGGTAAGCTATCTAAATTCTATACTCTAACCGTACGCCAGGCGACGATAATGCAACATACGACCAAAGTGGCAGCAGCATAAGTTTCAACAACAGTTGAAGAGGAAGAAGAATTGGTGGAAGCAAAAAAAAAAAGAGAAGAAGAAAAAAAAGACGATTCACGTACTCTATTGCCCAATTGCATACCCAGTGACTGAGTGACTGACAGAGCGTGGCAATGTTCGACTAAGCGCGCTCTTTAAGATGATGCCAAAATATCAACTGAAAATAGCAACACATATACGGACAAACGAACTAATTGTCACTGAGCACTGGTCGTGGTTTATATTTTCGTTTCGACAGTTATTTAAACTAACAGGAAGCCAATAACCGATTTTATCGATAACAAAAATAACGCCCTGAGGTTTCCCGGATTTTTAGTAGTCCTTGAAAAAATATTCTTTAAAAGATCCACGCCTCTTTTGTAGAGCCTTGAAAAAATATTCTTTAAAAGATCCACGCCTCTTTTGTAGAGCCTTGAAAAAATATTCTTTAAAAGATCCACGCCTCTTTTGTAGAGCCTTGAAAAAATATTCTTTAAAAGATCCACGCCTCTTTTGTAGAGCCTTGAAAAAATATTCTTTAAAAGATCCACGCCTCTTTTGTAGAGCCTTGAAAAAATATTCTTTAAAAGATCCACGCCTCTTTTGTAGAGCCTTGAAAAAATATTCTTTAAAAGATCCACGCCTCTTTTGTAGAGCCTTGAAAAAATATTCTTTAAAAAATCCACGCCTCTTTTGTAGAGCCTTGAAAAAATTTTCTTTAAAAAATCCACGCCTCTTTTGTAGAGCCTTGAAAAAATATTCTTTAAAAGATCCACGCCTCTTTTGTAGAGCCTTGAAAAAATATTCTTTAAAAGATCCACGCCTCTTTTGTAGAGCCTTGAAAAAATATTCTTTAAAAGATCCACGCCTCTTTTGTAGAGCCTTGAAAAAATATTCTTTAAAAAATCCACGCCTCTTTTGTAGAGCCTTGAAAAAATATTCTTTAAAAAATCCACGCCTCTTTTGTAGAGCCTTGAAAAAATATTCTTTAAAAAATCCACGCCTCTTTTGTAGAGCCTTGAAAAAAAAAATATTCTTTAAAAAATCCACGCCTCTTTTGTAGAGCCTTGAAAAAAAAATATTCTTTAAAAAATCCACGCCTCTTTTGTAGAGCCTTGAAAAAATATTCTTTAAAAAATCCACGCCTCTTTTGTAGAGCCTTGAAAAAAAATATATTTAAAAAATCCCCGCCTCTTTTGTAGAGCCTTGAAAAAATATTCTTTAAAAAATCCACGCCTCTTTTGTAGAGCCTTGAAAAAATATTGTTTAAAAAATCCACGCCTCTTTTGTAGAGCCTTGATAAAATATTGTTTAAAAAATCCACGCCTCTTTTGTAGAGCCTTGAAAAAATATTCTTTAAAAAATCCACGCATCTTTTGTAGAGCCTTGAAAAAAAAAATATTCTTTAAAAAATCCACGCATCTTTTGTAGAGCCTTGAAAAAATATTCTTTAAAAAATCCACGCCTCTTTTGTAGAGCCTTGAAAAAATATTCTTTAAAAAATCCACGCCTCTTTTGTAGAGCCTTGAAAAAATATTCTTTAAAAAATCCACGCCTCTTTTGTAGGGCCTTGAAAAAATATTCTTTAAAAAATCCACGCCTCTTTTGTAGAGCCTTGAAAAAATATTCTTTAAAAAATCCACGCCTCTTTTGTAGAGCCTTGAAAAAATATTCTTTAAAAAATCCACGCCTCTTTTGTAGAGCCTTGAAAAAATATTCTTTAAAAAATCCACGCCTTATGTAGACCCTAAACTAGTATTCTTAAAAAATCCTCGCCTTGGATAGGCCTGGAAGTCTCCAGTTTTTTTTTTAAGAAACCTCAAGTTGTAATTGAAAGATTTTTCTTCTTTTTCTTCCTGTTAACTAAATGCCAGCAAAACATCGTTCATTTGCTGGTCGAATTGATGGTGCCTTGCCTTCATTTTTTCTCCATTCTTTTTTTGGCTTGGCTTGATGTGATTCTCCTCTTGATCTTTGACCTAATTTTTATTGCATTGTTTGGGACCATTGCAGAGAGTACGTGTGTAAGTGTATGTGTGTGTATGCACGTATGTGTTAGTTGACTTGTTGTGAACCCTGTATGAATAAAACTGCCAAACGTTGCCAGGGCATTCATGGGGATGGCGATGCTGATGATGATGATGATGGTACGTACGTACGTTCACAATCCGAAAAACAAACATCAAGCAAAGCAACCGAATAAAATCCAACAACAACAACAGGAAAAAATATGCACTACGGGAAAATCTCTTCGCTTGCAAGCTTTTCAGCTTAATTTTCTGCTCGACTCAATCCACTTTAATTCTTTATTTTATTTTCATCTTCATTTATAGTCATTGACTGACTATACCCCCGGTCGGAATGCAGCACAGTAGATTTCTGTTTGAAAGAAGTGAATATTTTTTTGTTAGAGAATATGTGAGTGTGTGTGTATGGATGTGTATGTTTGCTGATAGTTTCATGCAAGCTGGTTTTTTATACACACAATGTTAAATCAACGTCATAGTCCATAAACCGTACTAACAACTCGCACCAATTTTTGGTTTTTTTTTCTTTCAATCTCGAAGCGGAGCTTTTCTTTCTTCTTCCGTGATGTGCACATTTGGCCAAAGGAATG
>NW_026883349.1:0-47721 GCF_032173495.1 Musca vetustissima | reverse complement strand
CTTTTTTGCTCTTTCATCATTTTCACTTATACGTTCATTTTATTTTGTGTGTGCTGTAAAAATGAAAAATTGAAGTCAAGTAAATAAATTTTTATAAAAAAATATATATTTTTGTGTGTAAATCTTACGGGAAAAATATTGCAAATTTATCACCGCATAACGGCAATTGTTACGAACATGAAATGTTTTGTCCATACACAAGAGATTTTGTAATAATTTGACAATTTGAAAGTAGTCTTTATTACAACAAGCAGAGGCAGTCAAGTCAGTCAGTTTTATTTGTGAGGAGAGTGAATAGCAAAGAAAAGAAAAAAAGGAGGACGTATGGATGGACATGAATCAAAGGAAAATAATATGAACAAAAAAAATCCAAGAAGAAGAAAATGTGTAATGCTGCAGCTACTGGCCGATGACAGTGAAAATCATGAAAAATGGAAAAATAAGTTGTCTTCTCCTCCATTGAGTCCCTCTCAGCAACAACTCAAGAGAAGGCTAGCCACAGTAGCCGCCAACAATGACAAGAAAATAACAACAATAAATACAACAAGCATACCTAGGCAGAGGCGGCCGCAATCATGCATGCATTCAACAATAATTCCTACTCATCATTACAGATTTGCAAAAAATCAACAACACAGAGTCCGACGAGACACACACACACACAAACAAATAATTACACATAAATTATAATGAAAATAATTAATATTGTTGATGTTGTTTTTGCATTTCTTTTTGTTTGTGTCTTATAACTCATTTGATTTATTTTTTCTATCTTCTTCCTTTTCAGGATTATTGTAAAGAGTGACCATAGAATATATCAACCAACAAAACAACCAGCCAACCATCGAACCATCCGAACCAACCATCATTTCTTGTTGTGGTTGTTATTGTTTTTTTTGCAATTCACATTTAGTGTGTCATTCTCGCATTCACACTAAATTGCTCCCGAAAACTTAAACACACAGGTGCACCGCTGTCACCCGTGTTGCTGTTTTTTTGTAAACAACTGCCAGCAGCAGCACCCCCCAGGCGGCGTTACGTCAAGTTGATAAAGTGGAGGAAAATTGTCGCCGTCTACAGACAATGAATATCAGGAGTAACCCTCCCAAAAAGGAGGGAAAGATGCGTATACGCGCTTTCCCGGTAAGTATTTAAAAGCAATTTTATAATGCCCTATAAAGCAAAATTGTTCGTTATATCCAAGGTAAGGCAAAACATAGGCTGAGCAGAAAAAATATATATTCAGTTATAAATTGGTAGGTTTTGTGTCCTTTTTGACAATTCTTAAGATACTTATCTTTCCATAGACTAGGTATGTACGATAAAAGTAGACAAACCCTAAAAATGTCTTGCAGAAAGACTAATAGTCGTTCATCAGCGTGTTGCGGCATGGCCGGTATTATACCATCTACACCTGGAGATTTATAGGGTTGAAAACTATTTATCGCCCATACCAGTTTTGGGTAGCTTATAGCAGCTCCTCCTCCCTCTTTCGAATCATATGCTGATGCGCAGACAGCTCTCGGTCGAGCTGACTTCGACAGTCCCTTACGCTTCGTCTTCGTGGATGCTGGTGTCTGAGACGTCTCAGTACACAGTTTACCCTTCGGAGCTACTGAGGGCTTAGACGTCTCAGGTACAGCTTTCTAGATGTACTAGGACCTCCGACAGTTTTCTCCTTCTTTGAAGGGACTACCGTGGTGGTCTTCGCACTAGGTCTAGGATTCCTTTCAATCAAGAAGTCCTTCGCAATATCATTCTGATAGTTTCTGGAGAACTTACGGATGAATTCGAGTTTCCTATTGATCAAAAGGAACTCCTTTTCCGTGATGGAGTCACTGTCCCCTCCGATTGGGGTTGACTTGTCTTGCAGTTTCTGGTACTGATGATTCATCCATCTTAACGACGGGAGTCTCATCAGTACCAGTTTCCGCCCAATCTCAGTACCAGTCTCCGCTGAGAAATCTAGCGACGTCACTACAGGCCATGGAGTTCGGATCCTCAAGCTCGCCAGGGTTTACACCCCTACTCATCATCTGGGAGGACTCACCTTGCTTCGGACGAGACAGGATAGCTACCGTGTTCGTCACCGTAGTGTTGATCACAGTAGTTTCCATGGCAAGGGTGAGTCGTCCCAGAGTTGATTCGGGATGCTCTCCTGACTAAGGCGGAAGTAGCCGGTTTCCTTTAATAAGTTGAGGAGAAGATCCGTCTGCCTCTCCAGGCTTTCGATCACGTCGTCGAGAGTAACAGGATTTGAGGCAATAGAGAGGTTCAGGGGAGTAGCTTGTCTCGTCAACAATTGAGGGGGTTCATTGAAATCTGACCTTGTAGAGTTCGAGACTGGGGGTGGCAAGGCAGCCACACAAACATCAGTCGAAAAATCGCGTACCATGTTGTTTTTGTTCGTCTCCATAGAAAGTGTTTTTGGTGAGAAATTTAGGTCGACTATGGCATAGCTTCTTACTATGGCAATAAACCTGAATAAACATGTTGAGGCGCCTAGGTATTAACAAGGATTCGTTCTAATACAATCGGGACCCTGACTGCAAACCATGGAACGCTAATGGGCACGAGGTCGCATGACCCCTGCGTTTGGGGGGTCACTTTAAGAGGTAATGACCCAGACCTTTGAGATGGTAATTTAGGGGGCCATTCTCGCCTCGTCTGCTCAGGGATCATAGGCACTCGGTCATTTCCTCCGAGACTCTCCCCCTGAGCCTGGCCCAGCTTTTATGTTTGTTCTTTTGGATACGTTTTTTGACCGAATTGTCCGTAATTTGGTTCTTTGATGAGTATGCATTGTGTGGCAAATCTTCCTACCAAAAATAATTATCGACATCAGTCTCCTTTTTTAGAATAGTCCCCATTTAATGCTACTAAAATTATACGATATTTTGGGTAGTTTAGGTACTTTTTCTAACCGAAGTCGCTCTAATTTCTTTCTCATTAGGTGTCAAATTTTCCGAGCAATAATTTACCATGGACAACAACGCTATCACTTGGAGCCTTGAGTAGTCATCGATGTCCTCTCATCTACAAGACCCCAAACGTACTTGTCAATATGAGCATTGTTGTACTTTCGATTGCCTAAAAACGAATGTATGATCTAATAATTAGATATTTACACAGTATCGCGCTATCGAATCGCTCGCTTAAAGTAATTTCTTAATTTCTAGGAATCCCCTAATAAAATAATATTCACTTATCGGGCTTGCATTTCATATACATATGTAGGTATATGTATTCAACGTAATGCAATGGTGAAACCTCAGCAAGTCCGATAACATTTCTGGGTGATTAACACACCCTCGTAAATCTACTCTTTTAAGAGTTTTGTTCGGAAAATGATTTATTATCACAAAGTCTGAATATTTATTTTTTATTTTTGTTTTTTTTATAAAATAATGGTCCATTTTTTCTGGTACATCCCCCAAAATTGGTAGCACCTCGCCCACACAAAGGCTCAACATTCTCAAAAAACTCTCATATGAATCGAAAGAAATGTTCAATTTCATCGAAACTTTGCACATGGTATTATATTTACTTTACATAGACCAAGCTTGAATATGGGTCCACTACTTCCGGTATCTACCTCACAAAGTGTCAATATTTTTGAAAATTGTTTAATTCCATATCATGATAATGGCAATTATGATTTTATAAAAATTTTGCATATCGAAATATTTTACCAAACCTACATTAAATTCTAAGATAGCGTCTTTAGAGCAACATCATCTAGATCCTCTCCAAAGATGATTTGAAAAAAACATAAAGCAAATAATAAAACCAATGTGTAGTAATCCCGAAGACCTCCGCAAAACCACCGACTGAGGGAAGGACTCAACCAGAACAGTCCGTGTAACAGGACAGTTATGGTGGCGCTGGACATATCAAAGGCATTTGATACCGTCAGTCACGCCAAGCCGTTCCAGCACGTCGAGAGAACAACCCTCCAGCCAAGTTTGAAACTGTTAAACCTCTATATTTCGGAAATTTCACGGTCGCCGGATGGCGTAAATATCGTAACATACGCGGAAGGTGTACGATCATGGCGTCAGGACCCAAAATTGATGACATTTACGAGAGGCTCAACCACTACCTCTTGGAAATAGCTGAATTTTTTCCGGTCGAGGAATATGGAAATATCCGTCACTAAATCAACGGTCATACTGTTTACCACATGGACAGCGGAGATGCGGTTACTTTTGAATGTGCAGGTCGATGGGTCCACAAATCTGACCATCGACTAGCCCAAGGTTCGCATTCGATAGCCTATATAAGTCGTCCGCGCACGCCACATTTATTTGCGATAAGATCAGGATCAGAAACAAAGTTCACAAGTCGCTATATTATATTAGCACTTGGGGTCAGTTCGGAAAGTTCTTAGTTTAGAACAAAAAGCGCAGTATAAACAGAAAAAAATTAAGTGCTTTGGAAACTTCCATCTCTGTTATGAACACATGTTAAATTTTGTTTCGATCTGGCAACTCCTTCATATAGAAACATGTGTTCAAAAAAACGCATCCGCAATTTTTTACAATGGAAAAATTAGAAATGCGTGCTTTCATTGTAAAAAAATTGCGGATGCGTATTTTTTTGAACACCTGTTTCTATATGAAGGAGTTGCCAGATCGAAACAAAATTTAACATGGACTGCAAAAGGGTGTCTCCTCATGACTCCAATAGACCACTTAAATGAGGAGACGAAGATCCTTCCTGTCCATCAACACAACAAGATGTTGTAGATGCTATACCTGCTTTGGTGTTATAGAAGTAGTCATCCAAATCATTGCCTAATGGCATGCCAGGAAGGATCTTCATGATCTGGAGAGAGACGTCCAAAGATACAAAAGGGAGCCTCTAGATCAACACACCTATCAAGCTAGTTTGAGTTGAACTCACACGGATGTAGTTAAGGAAGCACTTTGAGAATATCGTGTGTGTACGATCCTCGGTGATCACCCCGACAAACCAGACTGGTCTTGGTACAAATGGTGTAGCAGCGTCAATTCTTATTGGGCATGAATTAACGGCGCAGTCAATAATATCTGTCCGGCATATTACACGCTACACCAGCCAAACCCCCCATCTAACCTCAATTTCACAGTGGACAAAACCAATACAGGTCGCAGCCTTTTTGAATTTGGAGTTAGAAGCAGAACCAGATTGAGGAGATTAAAAAGAAATATACAGGAGTACAAGCTGCTACAACAACAACAACAGGCTGAGGGTATATATCTGTCGGCAACACCGACTGAGACTTTTTTAATATCTTATGGCCATTACAAAGGCAAACAATGAAAGTTTTTTCGTATAACGCATTAATCGTTTACATTATATGCAAGGTGTGGGGGCGTTATCAACTGGCCATCTTCCTCAGCTATACCACATTACAAAAAAACTCAAAGTTTTTTTTTAATTTTATTTTTTACGAATACAACAAAGGCGGCGCCCCTATGACGTCTGATGTCTGACAACAGACATTTTCTTGTCTATTTCAAATTTATAGTTTCCTTTTCTCTTAGTTCTTAGTCGAAGAAAAATTGATTTTTTTTTTCCAAAAAAAAAAAAAAAAAAAAAAAAAAATCGATCTTTATAAATCCCTTAATTGCAAAAGAGCAACGGGCAATAAATCAGTATCATCAATGCGCAGAGGAACGGGTAGAAGAGAAATCAATGATCATCGTGGAATCAATCATTTTGTTGGCCCATCCAATCCGCAGCGACAAACAAATGATAGTAATTCTGGCACATTTGTAAGCGGTAATAGAAGAGGTTTTGGATTCGCCACACATCGTAATCAAAGTCCTAACAACTATAATAATAATGATTCCGAACTACCCTCCACAAGTCGTAATTGTAAATTGAATACGAGCGGTGGAGTTTTTACTCGAAATTCGATTGGATTGAAATCATGTATGACCAGCGGCGGCAGCAGAAGAGATTATGGGAATTTTTCAAAACAAAGTTCTCACAATAAGCATGAAACCTATTCGCCCAGGACATTGAGAATTGCCAATTTAAAATTGGAAGAAATTCAAGAGAAATTTCCGCTATGGCATCCCGATTATCGTCATAATGGATTTGAAGTTAGTAAAAAAAGAAGGTTGAAAAATAAAAAATGGACTTAAATTTGGCAGGTCAAACTTTTTAGAACCTCCACGATGAGGTTCTAAAATCGATGGAAAATTTTTTTTGAGGACCACGTCGAAAGGAAACAAAATAACAAACTATGGAAAATCGGTTTGGAAAAATCGGCCACGACCACCTTGCACATACCGAAAATGACGTCATTATGTTAAAAACATCACAAGTAAAAAAGCCTATGGTTTGCGGAGGTCTTCGGTTTTAAAAAGTCTATGTTTTTTCCACAGAGTTGACCATTTTTGGAGAAGTTCCATATGAAGTTGTCCCTATGACCCCATCTTGGAATTTATTGTTGGTTTGGCAAAAAATATTTCGATTTTCAAAGTTTGGATCAAAGCTGGCATTCCATTATCTTGATATTCGATTAATATATTTTCAGAAAGTTCACATTTTGTGAGAAGCTCGATCCATGAAGGGCTTGATTTTTAAGGAATTTTTTAAGAGGTCATTGAAAGTAGTTTTTTAAGAACATTATTATAGGCCAAAACAAGGCCTATAAGATTTTTTAAAGAAAATTTTTTTGAGTTCCTTACATGGCGTGGATTTTTTAAAGATTATTTTTTGAGGTCCTTACAAGGCGTGTATTTTTTAAAGATTATTTTTTGAGGTCCTTACAAGGCGTGAATTTTTTAAAGGATATTTTTTGAGGACTATAACAATGCGTTTATTTTTTAAAGGATATTTTTTGAGGACTATAAAAATGCGTGCATTTTTTTAAGGATATTTTTTGAGGACTATAACAATGCGTGGATTTTTTAAAGGATATTTTTTGAGGACGAAAAAAGGCGTGGATTTTTTAAAGGATATTTTTTGAGGACTAAAAAAATGCGTGGATTTTTTAAATTTTTTCAAAATTCCTTCCCAATTTTTACTAATTTTCCATTTTATTTTTCTTTTCCTTCCTTTCAGGCCTCCATGGACGAGAAGTATGTCGAAACAATATGGGCCAGCTTAAAGAATGCCATACAGGAAATTCAAAAGAAAAACAATTCCGGTCTATCATTTGAACAATTATATCGTAATGCCTATAATATGGTCTTACATAAATATGGACATCGTTTGTATTTCGGTTTGCGTGAAGTGGTCAAGGAACATCTCGAAGAGAAGGTGCGCAAAGATGTCCTCGAAAGTTTACATAATAATTTTTTGCCAAAATTGAATCAAGCCTGGACTGATCATCAGACATCAATGGTAATGATACGCGACATCTTAATGTATATGGATCGTGTCTATGTGCAGAATCGGGAAGTGGAAAATGTCTATAATTTGGGTCTAATATTATTTAGGGATGAGGTAGGTGATTTTCAAACAATGGAGATTGATTTATTTTTTTAATTTGTGGTGCTTTTCAATTCTTGCAGATTGTTCGCTATTCGGAAATCCAGAAAGCTTTGCGTGAAACCCTTTTGAATATGGTCATGGATGAACGCAGCGGCGAGGCCATAAATCATTTGGCCATTAAAAATGCTTGCCAAATGTTAATGGCCTTGGGTATAAACTCCCGTTCGGTCTATGAGGATGATTTTGAGAAACCCTTCTTGGCACAATCGGCTTCGTTCTATAAATTTGAATCACAAAAGTTTTTGGCTGAAAACAATGCCAGTGTCTATCTAAGGAAGGTGGAGGTAAGTAATCATAATTTCCATTCATCATTCATTTTGAAATACTCAACATCGGATATTTTTTCTTATAGCAACGCATCATGGAAGAATCCTCACGGGCCGCCCTCTACTTAGACAAAGACACCGAACCGCGTATCGTCAAAGTTGTCGAAGATGAACTGATCAAGAAACACATGCGAACCATTGTCGAAATGGAAAATTCCGGTGTCGTTTATATGATCAAAAATTCCAAAACCGAAGATTTGGCATGTACATATAAATTATTTTCACGCCTCAAAGACGAGGGTCTGAAAGTTATTGCCGACACAATGTCGGCCTATTTGCGTGAACAGGGCCGTATGCTGGTCAAGGAGGAGGAGAATGGCAACACAAATCCCATAACATTTGTTCAAAATCTTTTGGATCTGAAAGATCGTTTCGATCAATTTCTGCATCATTCGTTCAATAACGATCGGCTATTTAAGAATGTCATATCGTCTGATTTTGAGCATTTCCTTAATTTGAATTCCAAATCACCGGAATATTTGTCGCTATTCATTGATGACAAACTGAAGAAGGGTGGCAAAGGAGTAAGTTTTGGAGGAGATAAATTCAATTTTAAGAAATGGAGATTTAATTGTTTTGTTTGTTTCTAGATGAGCGAACAGGAAATTGAAGTTATCTTGGATAAGACCATGGTTTTGTTTAGATTCCTGCTGGAGAAGGATGTCTTCGAGCGATACTACAAAACTCATTTGGCCAAGAGATTGCTGCTCAATAAATCGGTATCTGATGATTTTGAAAAGAATATGATTTCAAAATTGAAGGTAAGTCAAATGATATTATTAAGAGGCCTTGATAATTTAAAGAATATATTTTTTTGAGCTCTATTAGATGCCTTAATATTTTAAAGAATGTTTTTTGGAGGTCTATAAGTGGCGTGGATTTGTTAAAGATAATTTTTTCGAGGTTCTTACAAGGCGTGGATTTGTAAAAGAATATTTTTCGAGGTCCTTACAAGGCGTGGATTTGTAAAAGAATATTTTTTTGAGGTCCTTACAAGTCGTTGATTTATAAAAGAATATTTTTTTGAGGTCCTTACAAGTCGTTGATTTATAAAAGAAAAATTTTTGGAGCTCTATAAGAGGCGAAGATTTTTTTGAAGAATATTTTTTGGAGGTCAATTAGAGGCATAGATTTTTTAACGACCAACACAAGGCGTAGATTTTTTAAAGACCAACACAAGGCGTAGATTTTTTAAAGGCCAACACACAGCTTAGATTTTTTAAAGACCAACACAAGGCGTAGCTTTTTTAAAGGATATTTTTATAGGCCAACACAAGGCGTAGATTTTTTAAAGGATATTTTTATAGGCCAACACAAGGCGTAGATTTTTTAAAGGATATTTTTATAGGCCAACACAAGGCGTAGATTTTTTAAAGGATATTTTTATAGGCCAACACAAGGCGTAGATTTTTTAAAGGATATTTTTATAGGCCAACACAAGGCGTAGATTTTTTAAAGGATATTTTTATAGGCCAACACAAGGCGTAGATTTTTTAAAGGATATTTTTATAGGCCAACACAAGGCGTAGATTTTTTAAAGGATATTTTTATAGGCCAACACAAGGCGTACAAGGCGTAGATTTTTTAAAGGATATTTTTATAGGCCAACACAAGGCGTAGATTTTTTAAAGGATATTTTTATAGGCCAACACAAGGCGTAGATTTTTTAAAGGATATTTTTATAGGCCAACACAAGGCGTAGATTTTTTAAAGGATATTTTTATAGGCCAACACAAGGCGTAGATTTTTTAAAGGATATTTTTATAGGCCAACACAAGGCGTAGATTTTTTAAAGGATATTTTTATAGGCCAACACAAGGCGTAGATTTTTTATAGGTTATTTTTATAGGCCAACACAAGGCGTAGATTTTTTAAAGGATATTTTTATAGGCCAACACAAGGCGTAGATTTTTTAAAGGATATTTTTATAGGCCAACACAAGGCGTAGATTTTTTAAAGGATATTTTTATAGGCCAACACAAGGCGTAGATTTTTTAAAGGATATTTTTATAGGCCAACACAAGGCGTAGATTTTTTAAAGGATATTTTTATAGGCCAACACAAGGCGTAGATTTTTTAAAGGATATTTTTATAGGCCAACACAAGGCGTTTTTTAAAGGATATTTTTATAGGCCAACACAAGGCGTAGATTTTTTAAAGGATATTTTTATAGGCCAACACAAGGCGTAGATTTTTTAAAGGATATTTTTATAGGCCAACACAAGGCGTAGATTTTTTAAAGGATATTTTTATAGGCCAACACAAGGCGTAGATTTTTTAAAGGATATTTTTATAGGCCAACACAAGGCGTAGATTTTTTAAAGGATATTTTTATAGGCCAACACAAGGCGTAGATTTTTTAAAGGATATTTTTATAGGCCAACACAAGGCGTAGATTTTTTAAAGGATATTTTTATAGGCCAACACAAGGCGTAGATTTTTTAAAGGATATTTTTATAGGCCAACACAAGGCGTAGATTTTTTAAAGGATATTTTTATAGGCCAACACAAGGATATTTTTATTTTTATAGGCCAACACAAGGCGTAGATTTTTTAAAGGATATTTTTATAGGCCAACACAAGGCGTAGATTTTTTAAAGGATATTTTTATAGGCCAACACAAGGCGTAGATTTTTTAAAGGATATTTTTATAGGCCAACACAAGGCGTAGATTTTTTAAAGGATATTTTTATAGGCCAACACAAGGCGTAGATTTTTTAAAGGATATTTTTATAGGCCAACACAAGGCGTAGATTTTTTAAAGGATATTTTTATAGGCCAACACAAGGCGTAGATTTTTTAAAGGATATTTTTATAGGCCAACACAAGGCGTAGATTTTTTAAAGGATATTTTTATAGGCCAACACAAGGCGTAGATTTTTTAAAGGATATTTTTATAGGCCAACACAAGGCGTAGATTTTTTAAAGGATATTTTTATAGGCCAACACAAGGCGTAGGCCTTGAAAAAATATCCAATCCACGCCTTTTGTAGGGTCTTGAAAAATTATTTTTATAAATCCAGACCTTTTGTTGGGTCTTGAAAAATTATTTTTATAAATTTACGCCTGTTACCATTTAAAAAAAAATTTAAAAATCAATTAAATTTATTATTATTTTTTCAGACTGAGTGTGGCTGTCAATTCACATCTAAATTGGAGGGAATGTTCAAGGATATGTCTATATCGAATACCACCAATGAGGAGTTCAAAACCTATATAACCAATCACAACATTAATTTGACTGTAGAATTTACATGTAGAATATTAACTACAGGATTTTGGCCCACACAGGTATGTAACGAACAACCACAACAATTTCTGGGGTAAATTTTTAACCTTTTGTAGAATAAGAATTGTGTTCCAAAACTTGTTATTCCATCATGACAAAAGGAAGACAATACCACAAAAATTCCTTTAGATGAAAATATATATTCTTCCTTTTGTCATTGTGGAACCAATCTCATTTGAATTTTTAAAAAGTTGTAATAAAATAAATTTTATATGTCCTAGACTTCAACGCCCAATTGTAATATACCAGCTGCTCCCAGAGAAGCCTATGAAATATTTAAGAAATTCTATTTGGATAAACATTCAGGACGTCAATTGACTCTGCAACCACAATTGGGTAGGTCACAAAAACAAAAAAAAAAAACAAATAATTAAATCTAATAAAAAATAATCTCCCTCTATTTTTCACAGGCAATGCTTGTCTAAATGCTGTCTTCTATGGACGTAAACCAACGGAAAATGCCAATGCCGCCGCCGCAGCCGCCTCTGCTGCTGCTGATAAAGAAGCTCCCAGTTCAAGTATGTCCTCATCGACAAGTGCGACAGCTTGTGCAATACCCACAACAACACGTAAACACATTTTGACGGTGTCGACGTATCAGGTAATGTCAAATACTTTTTTTATTTATTGCGATCCCTAATTCATTAATTCGTTTTCATTTTCTTTTTGTTCGATTTGTTTAGATGTGCATATTGATGCTATTCAATAATCGCGAAGTTATGACATATGAGGAAATTCTACAGGAAACTGATATACCCGAACGTGAACTGCAGCGTGCTATTCAATCGCTATCGATGGGTAAACCCTCACAACGTTTGCTGGTGCGAAATTCTAAAACAAAAACTAAAGATATCGATCCATCGGATGAATTTCTGGTGAACGATGCCTTCGTTTCGAAATTCCACAGGTGAGTTACTTTTTCCCAAAAAACAAATATTTTCTCACAAATATATAAAAAATAAATTTTTTTAAGAATATTTTTTTCAAAGGCTTAATGAGCCGTCGATTTTTTAAGGAATATTTTTGGAGGTCTATAATATTTTTTATATTTTTGGAAAAATATTTTTTAACGAATATTTTTTGAGGTCTGTAAGAGGTGTGGATTTTTTAAGGAATATTTTTTGAGGTCTATAAGAGGCGTGGATTTTTTAAAGAATATTTTTTGAGGTCTATAAGAGGCGTGGATTTTTTAAAGAATATTTTTTGAGGTCTATAAGAGGCGTGTATTTTTTAAAGAATATTTTTTGAGGTCTATAAGAGGCGTGGATTTTTTAAAGAATATTTTTTGAGGTCTATAAGAGGTGTGTATTTTTTAAAAAATATTTTTTGAGGTCTATAAGAGGCGTGTATTTTTTAAAGAATATTTTTCTAGACATAACCGATGCGTGTATTTTTTAAAGAATATTTTTTCAAGGACCATCGAAGGCGGGGATTTTTTAAACAATATTTTTTCAAAGACCATAGAAGGCGTGTATTTTTTAAAGAATATTTTTTGAGGTTTATAAGAGGCGTGGATTTTTTAAAGAATATTTTTTGAGGTCTATAAGAAGTGTGGATTTTTTAACGAATATTTTTTGAGGTCTGTAAGAGGTGTGGATTTTTTAAGGAATATTTTTGGAGGTCTATAAGAGGCGTGGATTTTTTAAAGAATATTTTTGGAGGTCTATAAGAGGCGTGGATTTTTTAAAGAATATTTTTGGAGGTCTATAAGAGGCGTGGATTTTTTAAAGAATATTTGTTGAGGTCTATAAGAGGCGTGTATTTTTTAAAGAATATTTTTTGAGGTTTATAAGAGGCGTGGATTTTTTAAAGAACATTTTTTGAGGTCTATAAGAGGCGTGGATTTTTTAAAGAATATTTGTTGAGGTCTATAAGAGGCGTGGATTTTTTAAAGAATATTTTTTGAGGTCTATAAGAGGCTTGGATTTTTTAATAAGGTCTATAAGAAGTGTATATTATTTAACGATTTTTTTGAGGTCTGTAAAGGAATATTTTTTGAATAAGGGCGTAGATTTTTTTGAGGTCAAGTGGCTTGGATTTTTTAAAGAATATTTTTTGAGGTCTATAGATTTTTTTAAAGGACTATAAGAGGCGTGGATTTTTTTAAAGAATATTTGTTCAGGTGTCTATAAGAGGCGTGGATTTTTTAAAGAGTATTTTTTGGACGTCTATAAGAGGCGTGGATTTTTTAAAGAGTATTTTTTGGACGTCTATAAGAGGCGTGGATTTTTTAAAGAGTATTTTTTGGAGGTCTAGATTTTTTTCAAGGACTTAATAAAGCGTAGATTTTTTTTCAAGGACTTAATAAAGCGTAGATTTTTTTCACGGACTAATAATAATAGTTAAAACTTCTTTTATTGATCTGTGTTTTTTTTTCTTTTTCTTCCAGAGTTAAAATTCAAACTGTGGCCGCTAAAGCCGATACCGAGCCAGAACGCAAAGAAACACGCGGCAAAGTTGATGAGGATCGTAAACATGAAATTGAGGCGGCGATTGTTCGTATTATGAAGGCTAGAAAGCGTATGCCGGTATGAAAGATTTGTTTCTTTAATTCAAATACAAAAATCAATTCTAAATTATTTTTGTTTTGTTATTTCAGCACAACTTACTGGTGTCCGATGTTACATCACAATTGAAATCAAGATTCCTACCCTCACCGGTACTGATTAAGAAACGAATAGAAGGTCTTATCGAACGGGAATATTTGGCTAGAACGCCAGATGATCGCAAGGTTTACGTTTATCTAGCTTAAGTGTCAAAACATGTGGATCAGAAGATGAAGATGCTGCTGCTGATGATTATGACCCCCTTCTTACTATAAAAACAAACACACACATACATGCCCACATATAACACTTCTTCTTACAACAGGAAAACAATTGAAATCCTTTAGAAAATCATGTTCATAATTTTTGTGAAGAATTTAGAAAAAAAAACACAAGGGAAAAACAAATGATGGAACCAATTCTCAAAATATTTTTTTTTATTTATTGAAACAATTTTGGAATAAAAAAAAACGTTTTCACAACACCCCATCATCCACATTTACCATTGGCATGTGAATACTCTTTAAATGCCTAACAACAACAAGGAGAAATTTAAACAAAATTGTAGACTTTTTAAAATGTAAACCGCCCCAACCAGGATCCAAAATCTTCCAGGTGGTGGTTGGAATTTTCGTTCATTTATTGTGGGAACTGAAAAACGTGCCCCAAATTAATTGTATTAGACACATATTGTTTATTTTGAAAAAGAAGAAGAAGAATAAGAAAAACAAACAACAACAACAAAACACATGATCGATATATGAATAGAATATAAAGAAGAGAATTGATTTAATATTTAAAAAATAATAATTAATAAACAAAAAACTCATTTATAGTTAGATTTTTAATTATACATTATACAACAAAAACACAAGGACACAAGCAAATCAAGAAAAAAATCTAAAATGAACACGATGAAAATGATGCCCTCTCTTTTTTTTAAAAATAAAATTTAAAAACAACAAATATTGTTTTGAAACACCTCTTCCTTCAACTCCTCCTCTCAATTTAATGAACGATCAGTAAAATATGAAATTCAAAACACACCCACATTTTGATATCATCGTCCACTCTCTAATAAGGTTATCCTATCCTTCTCTCTTTTTTTTTTTTTATATATATATATATATATATATATTTTTTTTATTAATTTTTATTTAGAAATTTTATACCCTTGGCTTTGGTATTGTGTTACTTTGGGAAAGCAAACCCGGCTTAATTTGTACATTATTGAATTTGCAAAAAAGAAAAAAAAATATATTATGGAAATTTGCAACCCATACCCCCACTTCTCTTCATTCATATCGTTTATGGAAAATTTAGGAACAAAATAAAAAGATTTTAAAATTTGTATAAAAAAATAAAAATAAAAAGATATAAATTATTTTCAATCACAATGCTTATTCATATTCCAACGGCAAATCAGGACACAAGAAAATCCTCTCTGTCTCTCTCTCCCCTCAATACTTAAGCTAAACATTAGAGGGTCACTATCATAATTGAAATATATTTTTTTGAATTATTTTTTTTTTTTTAATTTATTTTTCAATAATTTTTACATGCAACAACAACAAATATAAATATATAAACACACTCAGCACACATACATACATTGAAAAAGAAAAATGGGAATTGTTTCCCTACTTCATCTATAAAACAGGGTTTTGGAATTAAAATTCTTTCCTTCAAAATGTTTAAATTTTATTTTATTTTTTTTTTGTTAAATTGTAATTACTTGCCGCTGAAATTTTTTTATTATTTTTTGTGATTTTTTGTTTTTTTTTTTTATTTTATGACCCCATAAATTCCCACGACCTGCCCTCTTTTTCATTCAATGAACTCTCTACTTTTAGTTTTCATATATTTTTTGTTCGGCGCTTGAATCTAACCCATGAAGTAAACAAAAAAAATCCACTGAGTTTTTTTAAATATACATTTTTTTTTTCTAAATATTTAAGTATAAAAATATTAATAAATTAATAACAAACAAAAAAAATAATAAAACAAATCCAAGAACAACCACTATAAAATGAAAAATAAAAAATAATGATAATAAAAATGAATGTAAAATAATGCAAAAAAAGAAACAAAAAATAAACCAGTGTTTTAATTTAATAAAGGGAAATGTCGCATTTTCGATTGGGGATACAATATTTAAAAAAAATATTCTTTAAAAAATCCACGCCTTGTATGGATGGTTGAAAAAATATTCTTTAAAAATTCCACGCCTTGTATGGATGCTTGAAAAAATATTCTTTAAAAATTCACGCCTTGTATGGATGTTACCCTTTGAAAAATATTTTTCAAAAATCCACGCCTTGAAAAAATGTTTTTAAAAAATCCATGCCTTGAAAAGATATTTTTTAAAAATCCACGCCTTGAAAAAATGTTTTTAAAAAATTCATGCCTTGAAAAGATATTTTTTAAAAATCCACGCCTTGAAAAAATATTTGTAAAAAATCCACGACTTGAAAAAATATTCTTTAAAAATCCACGCCTTGTATGGATGTTACCCTTTGAAAAATATTTTTCAAAAATCCACGCCTTGAAAAAATATTCTTTAAAAAATCCACGCCTTCAAAAAAATATTTTTAAAAAATCCACGCCTTCAAAAAATATTTTTAAAAAATCCACGCCTTGAAAAAATATTCTTTAAAAAATCCACGCCTTCAAAAAAATATTTTTAAAAAATCCACGCCTTCAAAAAATATTTTTAAAAAATCCACACCTTGGAAAAATATTCTTTAAAAAATCCACGCCTTGGAAAAATATTCTTTAAAAAATCCACACATTGAAAAAAATATTCTTTAAAAAATCCACGCCTTGAAAAAATATTTTAAAAAAATCCACGCCTTGAAAAAATATTTTTAAAAAATCCACGCCTTGACAAAATATTCTTTAAAAAAATCCACGCCTTGGAAAAATATTCTTTAAAAAATCCACACCTTGAAAAAATATTCTTTAAAAAATCCACGCCTTGAAAAAATATTTAAAAAATCCACGCCTTAAACATATATTTTAAAAAATCCACGCCTTGAAAAAATATTTTTAAAAAATCCTACTTAGCTGGCTTGTGACAGAACTTTCGTTCCATAAGCCGAGCTTAAAAAAGATTTCAAGGCCCGTCGGTCTTTTGTGCAGTTTTTCCAATTTGAAAGATCATATTCGGCAATGTTGTCGTCCACTTGGTCTTGGCGTGAACCATCAGCTGGTACGCTTTTATATGCCTTCTGGGCTGGGGCATCTTCATCCATTCTCACAATATGAACTAGCCAACGTAGACGCTGCATCTCAATACGTCTAACAATGTCGATGTGCCGAGAATAGCTGGTACAACTCATTGTTCATTCGTCGGCGATATTCACCGTCAACGCAAATCGGGCCATAGATCTTTCGGAGAATTTTTCTCTCAAACACTCTAAGAGCTGACTCATCTGCTTGCGAAAGTACCCATGCTTCAGATCCATATAATAGCAAAGGTAGTATCAGCGTCTTGTAGTGTGTTAGTTTGGTCTGGGGGGAGGTGGCCTTGTTTCAAAATTGCTTACTTAGACCATAGTAGCATCGGTGGCCATCACTATCCTTCTCCGATTTTTAAAAATGATGTCATTCGTTTTATTTATAGCGGTACCAAGGTATATAAAATCTTTGACTACCTCGAAGCTGTAGTTCTCAAGTTCCACAGTTGGTCCGAGTCTACTGGACGTCTTGCGCGTTAATACCACCCGCTTGGTCTTCTCGCCGTTTACTGGCAGTCTCCTTTTCAATTTGTTTAAAGGTGGCTGTTACCCCTGGCAATGTTCCACCCATTATATCGATGTCATCGGCGTAGGCGAGTAAGATGTGTTGTTTGGTGTACAGAGTGTCATTTCTGTTCACATTTGCCTCTCGTATGACCTTTTCCAGCAGGATGTTAAAAAGGTCACACGACAAACTGTCAACTTGTCTGAAACCTCGTTCGGTATGAAAGGGCGCCGAGAGGTCCTTTCCGACATTAACTGCTGATCTTGTGCCACTTAAAATTATCCTGCATAGCCAAATTAATTTTAAAGGAATGCCAAACGGAGACATGGCTTTATACACCTCTGAACGGATGCGGCCTTATAGTCGACGAATAGGTGGAAAGTGTCGATGTGTTTTTAGTGGGTTTTTTTTTCAGGATTTGTTGCAGAGTGAAAATCTGAAGCCGCATTCGTATGGTCCAATGATGTCATTGATCATTGGCTTCAGTCGTTAACACTTTATATGCGATGGACTTATTTCTATATAGTTGGCACATATCGTCTTCTCTCCTTTTTTTCTGCACGGGACACAGGATGCCAAATTGTACTAATCAGCTGATGTTCGGCTTGTAAACTATCGGCACCTGCTGCTTTATTATTCTTCAGCCGATTGATTGTTATTCTGACATCATATTGGTTAGGTGGTATACACTATATACCGTCATTTATTATTGGTTCTGGGGTATCCTCTTCGCCGCTACTATTTGATACCAGAAGGTTTCCTTCTTAATCTCTACAGGGGGATGTGCCTGCGCCAAAACCTTTGGTGTGGTGCTTTACTCGTTGGTAGAATTTCCGGACTTCATTCTGACCCCTGTACATTTCGATGTGCTCACGCTCACGATTTTCTTGGTATTTATCTTTTTTTTTTGAAAATACGTTTCTCCTCTCTCCTATTCTCCCGATAATTCTCCATCACATTACGTGTTGCTACTGTCTGCAAGGTTGCCCTATACGCTACATTTTTCACATCAGTAGCATTACGACACTCCTGATCGTACCACGGGTTTCTAGATGGCGGTTTTTGGTACCCAAGTTTTGCTTTTGCTGCAGTTTGTGGGGAGTGAGCAATTCTTTGCCGTTGTGCTTCTATACTATTATCGGGACAAGAAGTGCTTTCGTCAAGCAGGTGGGTAAGGTTAGGCCTCGGCTACCTGTTGTGTTTGCAGCTTTTCGCCGTCAAACTTCCGCGTTACATTAGATCGCACCTCTACTGATACATTAAGACGAATGCGAACCTTGGCTGCCACAAGGTAATGGTCCGAATCGATATTCGATCCTCTGATCGATCGAACGTCTAATACACTGGACGAATGCCTCCCGTTTATCACAACGTGATCAAATTGATTTATTGTTGATTAATCAGGAGAAATCCAGATTTCCTTGTGTATATCGAGATGCTTGAATCTGGTGCTGCTAACTACCATGTTTTTTGCTGCCGCGAAGTCAATCAACCTCATACCGTTGTCGGATGTTTCTTCGTGAAGGCTGAATTTTCCGACAATGGGACCAAAAATATTTTCCCTTTCGATTTTTGCATTAAAATCCCCTAGCATAATTTTAATGTCATGGCCAGGGCAGCGATCATATGCTATTTCTAGGCGATCGTAAAATATGTCTTTGGTCTGTTCATCTTTATCTTCGGTCGGAGCATTTACGCAAATAAGACTGATATAGAAGAACTTCGCTTTTAAGCGGATTATAGCAATTCGCTCATCTACTGGTGGGAAACTGGAGACGAGGTCTTTTATTCTCCTGCTAAATATAAATTCGCAGCAAAATGCACGTCTTGTTTCATGGCAGCTATAATCCAGGGCGTAATCATCTGATTTACATACGCCTGTCCCTTTCCATCGCATTTCCTGTAAGGCAATAATATCGGTTTTGTACTTCTTGAGTACATCCGCCAAAGCGAACACTGCGCCTGTTCTGTACAACGAGCGCACATTCCAAGTGCAGATTCGCAGATCGTGGTGCTTTATACGTTAGCGGGGGTCGTCAGCATTAGGTGGGTTTGGTTTTCTTTTTCCTTGCTTTTTCATAGACGGTTCGGTTTTCCGAGTGTGGGCATCTAACCCGACGCCTCAACCCATTTTTTATAGTTCTATTGGGTGAACTCGCGGCACATATTAGCTCACTATTTCATCGGGTGATGAAAATAGCTACCACAGGTGGCACCACGGGGAGGTAAATGTCCACAATTGAGATGGAAGAGGGACCAAGATAAGCCTGGACTTCGTCATGTTAAAGCCAATCAGAGCCGTTGCTTTGTATCTATCATCCCTTACGCTTGCTGTTACCCCTTGAAAAAATATTTTTAAAAAATCCTGGCCTGTCTGTAGACCTTGAAAAATTATTTCTTTTAAAATATCCTTGCCTGTCCTTCTTCGTCTGAGAACCAATATTATTTTAACGGTAATTTTTACAATTATCTTCGCATGTGGTTGTGTTAAACATCCTCTCTTGCTCTAGATGTTTGAGGAGTCCGATCTCTCTCTCTCTCTCCCAATGTTTGTAAATGGCATGTCTTATCAGATATTTTCATCAACAACTTCAGATTGGAGAGATTGTCGAACAACCAAAACTGAGAGTGCGACTACCAAACAAACACCCAACAATCTCAAGGCAGACAATGCCACCAAACAGAGCAGAACCAACAGAGACACACAGCTAAGTATTTCACCTCAACATTTGCGGGGCTTACTCGACTCAGTCACTAATGGACGGTTAAGAAGAACGTATCGTGATCGGATTGAATCGAATCGGAATAACACACTAAATATCGAAATTGAGGAAGAAGAACAGACCGTGAGATACACCAACCAACAGCTAGACTAGTTGAGAAGAGAATCGTGTGTGGTGTGGTTGGTAGCAAACAAAAAAGACGTAAAGGCAGACAGAAGACCCACAGCAAAGAAAAAAAAATCCGCAAAGAGACGCGCACCCCACAAATTCATAGAACAAACATAAAAATCGAATATTAATAATAACAACAACAATAACAATTTAAAAAACAAAAACAAACAAGTGACGTCAAAATTCGGTTATTTGAAAAAGTTCGCCGTTGTTCGCAGTTTGGTTTGGTTTGGTTTGTTTGGTGATTTTGTTTTTGTGTATTTTCCAATCTCCGGTACGCGGTACACATGTACAGATCGAAGTCGAAGTGTATTTAACGAAAAAAAATTAACAAAAACAACAAAAAATTCAATGTAAAGTCGAACAGCAACAACAAACATAATCGCACCAAATTGTAAAGACCCAGCACAAATATTTTGTTTGTAAATCTCAACAGAAAAATTAAAAAAAAAATAACAGCTGCTTAGCTTTCAAATCGGTCAGACACTGTCAGCAGTTTATAGAGAGCGTGTGTGAGGAAGAGCCGGGCGAGGGGTTTGGATAGAAGTTTGGGTAGGCCAACGTTTATGGTAAAAGTCGCTAACTGGAAATGGCCTTATGGCAATTTTTTGTTTTCGTTTTTTTTATTTAAAGTCGGAACATTATTAATACCGACCGAACTTTTATAATACCCTGCACCATCAGGTTGAGGCCATTTAACATCGAAATAAACTCTTCAAAGCTGCCAGAAGTTCTGTTTTCGGCCTCTGAGAAACAAAAACACGCAATTTATAAACTTCGGCTAATGGTGCAGGACCCTAATATTGCGACTAAAATCGACCTATGTTTGAAAAAAAAAATTGGTGAAAAGGTTTTTTTTTTTTGTAGCCACCAAGAGCCTGGGAAGACGAATTGCAAGCACTTCGATTGGATTTGCGCATGGAATCATGAGCATAATATGGACCGAACATTTATAATACCCTCCACCATCAGGTTGCATTAAAAATGAGTCGACAGTTTTTTATGCTGCCAGAAGTTCGGGTTTTCTCTGAGAAAATGAAAAAAAAACAAATTATAATAAAAACACTCAGGTTGGGAAAATTCGGTTAAGGGTGCGGGACCATAATATAGAGGCCAATATTTAAAATGGACCTATATTTGAAAAAAAAAAATTGGCCAAGAAGTTTTTTTGAAGCCACCAAGAACCTGGGAAGACGAGCACTTCGATTGGATTTGCGCATGGAATCATGAAAATAAGAAATGCAGTGTGGGATCTTCATGTGGGGGCAATGAAACAAAAATGGACCCATAACGGAAACATATTTTTAAGTCTAAACGAACCCGAAATTTCAAATTTATTTTATGTATGGACCGGTTCGGTTGAAAAGAAATGCGATTAGGTCCCCCAAAATACCAAAAGGGCGCGGAACCTTTATATGGGGTTATAACAACATTTGGACCTATATATCCCATATTCAAAAAAAAAATAAAATTCAAATCAAATCAAATAGCAAAATTAAATAAAAAGGGCCATCAACATAGCGAAACTAAGTGCGATTTTGAACCAATATATGAATTTTTTTTGAAGAATTTTTTTCTCCAGATCATGGGCCAAAATATGAAAATTTGTTGAAGAATTTTTTTTCCATGACCTTCAATATACTGAAAAGTGCGGAATCTTTATACGGGGTCTATGGTAGAACATGGACCTATAAAAATGTCTGCATAGAAGTTGATAAACCCATACTTCAATACACATTGTTCGAAAATGCGACTAGGAACAAAAAACCTGAAACGGACCGGGACCAATATAAAAAATAAAAATTTTCGGCAAAGAGATTTTGTCGCCCTCCAAAGCCTTAAACATGTTTCTATGACCTTCAGTATATGAAAAATGTGGCGGAATCTTCATATAAGGGCTATGACAGAACGTGGACCTATATTTAACATTTTCTGCATAGAGGTTTTTCAACCTACAGATCATGGACCTATATTGATTACTTTCGGAAAAATGTTTTTTCACCCTCCAAGACCCTAAACATGCTTCTCTGACCTTCAGCATACATAAAATATGGTGGAATCTTCATATGAGGGGCTATGACAGAACATGGACATGCAGTAGCTTCGGTTGGAATAGAGAGCCTAGGACTATTCAAATAATGCGTGACTAATAAATAAGATCTATGTCAAAAATTGGACATACATCGATCATTTTCGGCAAAGATGTTTTATCATTCTCCCAAGCCTGGAAAATGCTTCAAAGCCCTTTTAGAATATGGAAAATAGTATGGGATGTTTATACGGGGTCATGTCAGAATATGGACCTATATTGAAAATGTTCGAGATTTTTACTATGAAAAAGCCCAGAAGCTTACTTACATACATATCGGTTGGGAAATCCGCCTAGGACCATAAGAATATTTAAAATGGCACGAGACCTATATGTGTAGGTTATATATAAAAATTGACCTATTTTGAAATTTATCGGCAAATATGTCTTTTCTATGACCTGCAATACCTAAATCGAAGCGTATAGGTCCCGCTTCATGAAGGTTATGCCAAAACAAGGACCTACATTGAAAAAAAATGAGAATAATGTTTTTAACCACCACGAACCTGAAATTCCATATTACCGGCAGTTCGGTTAGAAACTAAGCCTAGGACTATCCAAAAACCAGTAACGGGGCGGGACATTTACATTGAGGCTATTTCAAGACATAAACCTATACGGACAATTTTCTGCGAAGATGATCTGATCCTCCCAAAAACCTGGTATGTCATATTACAGTCACCTCAGTTGAAAATTGAGCCTAGGACCATCAGAATACCCTAAATTTTTTAACCACCACGAACCTGAAATTCCATATTACCGGCAGTTCGGTTAAACCCTCTATTTTTATAATTTTTGGTGGAGAGGTTTGTCCTCCCAAAAACCTGGTATGTCATATTACAGTCATCTCAGTTGAAAATTGAGCCTAGGACCATCAGAATACCGTAAATTCCGAACATCGGCCGGAACCTATATATGGGGGCTATACCAAAACGTAGACCAATATTTATAATTTTTGGTGGAGAGGTTTGTCACCCAATAAGAATCCGAAATATCAAATTAAAGCAAATTCGGGCGAAAACTGGTCCAAAATTCCGATATTGGAGCGAAAATTTTATATATGGGGCTATGCCCCAACGTGGACCGATATTAATCATTTTTGGTGGGGAGGTTTGCCACCCTATGAGAATCTTATTCAAATTACAGGCAATTCGATTGAGAAAATGGTCTAACATTTTCAATATTCCGAAAATCGATCGGAACTTCTATATGGAGCCTATACGTAAATGTGGACCAATATTGATCATTTTTGGTAGGACGATTTTTACATGAGAATCCGAAATAACAAATTACAGCAATTTTGGTTAAAAAATATGACCGCAATCCCCAAAATTCCGAAAATCGAGGGGAATTTCTATATGGGGCATATACCTAAAAAAGGACCGATATTGATCATTTTTGGTGGGAAAATACGACACCCAATGGGAATCCCAAAATATCTAATTACAACCCTTTCGGTAGAAAAACGAGCCCACTATCCTTAAAATTCCGAAAATGGGGCGGAACCTTTATATGGGTGACCCTAATTTGTTCATTTTAGGTGGGGAGGTTTGCAAGCCCAATGGAATCCAATATAATCAAATTCCAGCCCATTCAGTTGATAAATGTGTACATAATTCTTAATATTCCGAAAATCGAGCGGAACTTCTATATGAAAGCTATACCTAAACGTGGAAAGATAATGATAATTTTTGGTCTCATGAGAATCCAAAGTATCAAATTATATCACATTCGTTTGAAAACGTGTCCATAATCCTCATAAGACCAAAAATCGGGCAGAACTTCTATATGGTGGCAATACCTAAACGTGGAACGATATTAATAAATTTTGGTGGGGAGGTTTGCCACTCCATGAGAATCCAAAATATTAAATTACAGCCAATTCTGTTGAAAAACTGGTAACAAATCCTAAAATTCCGAAAATCGGACGGAACTTCTACATGGGGCATATACCTAAAAATGGACCTATATTAATGATTTTTTGGTGGAAATAATCGTTACCCTTGGAGAATCTAAAATATCAAATTTCAGTCAATTCGGTTAAATATCATATCCACAATCTCCAAAATAACGAAAATCGAGCGGAACATTTAAATGGGGTTACACCAAAACGTGGATCGATATTTATGATTTTTGGTGGAAACATTTTTTACCCAATGGGAATCCAAAATATCAAATTATAGCCATTTCGTTTGAAAAACGTGTCCATAATTCTCAATATTCCGAAAATCTGGCAGAACTTCTATATGAGGTCTATACCTAAAGGAAGACCATGTACCCTATTGTCAATACCAAACACTCTAGTAAATGTAACAGTATGTGTGCAATATTTCGAAACTCTATCTTAAATATTTAAATTACAGTCAATTCGGTTAAAAAATGTGTACAAAATCTTTCAAAATTCCGAAAATCGGAACTTTTGGCTCCTCTAATTTTTTTCGAAGTGTTGCAACCGATGTGACACACTCAAGCTACCCTCCCCAACATGGTGTAGGGTGTATAACAAAAACGAAAATCGTGTGCGTTACTAAATCCGTTACCATTGACAGTCTGGCTCTCCAGCCGTCTGACTGAATGTCTGGCTGCTGTGTTGTTGTTGGCAGTTCGAAACACATGGCCAACACCACCACCGCACTCAGTCAGTAGTAATCGTGTGCGACACTCAGTTCGCAAAACAAACAAACAAAAAATTCAATGCCAAATCGGAATGCGTTTTTGTCATGCGTAAATGAATGAAGTAACAACAACTTTTGAATGTGGACCTGTCGCACACTTCCCCCCTTTTAGTCCACTTGGATGTCGATGTTTTGGTTTTTTTCACCATGCCACATTTATTGTCTCGTAGACCTGTAACACTAGACCTGAGAAGAGAATGTGCAAAAACCAAAACAATCTCCATCCATCTCGGAATCTCAGTTTCTAGACATCACCACGGGGTTCCAGACAAACGGACAGACAGAATCGTCAACAATCTTTGAAGAGAATGCAAGTCCAAACTTAATGTTTGTGTGTGTGCGGGTTTTGAAATATGAACGCTGACCTTTTGTTATTATTAAATGTAAATAAAAATTGAATATGACGATGACAATAACAACAAGAACAACAACAATTACAAAATATTGTAATCAATGAACTGTGTGCAGGTCGTTATTGTTGTTGCTGGAAATTGAAAAGTGTGCCAATTGAATTTCGTTGTAATAATCGAAGAAAGGAGGAAAACTGATAAAAAATAACAGGAGAGGAAGAGGGCGAGATTATTCATTGATAAAAGTTGAGAAGATGCGCTAAGCGATCTTATCTTCTAGAAAAAATTATTATCGATAAGGTTTTCCAGAAGAAAAAAATATTGTTATCGATAAGTTTGTCTAAAGGAAAAAATATTATGAGATTTTCTATAAAAACCCGTTCTTATTGGAATATTTTTTTATAAAAAATATTTTTATCGATATGATATCGGTTAGAAAATATCGTTATCGATAAAATATAGCATCGAAAACATTGTTATCGGTGATACTTTCTATATAAAAATATTGTTATCGATAAGATTTTCAATATAAAAACATTTGTTAATGCTATGTTTTTTTATAAAAAATAATTATCGATATAATTTCAAAATATTGTTATCGTTTAAAATTGCGATAAAAAATCCTGTTATCGAAATAGTTTTATTTAGGAGGCATTGTTATCGGTTACGTTTTATGTAGAAGATAAATGTTGTAAAAAAATATTGTTATCGATACGAATTGTTATAGAAAATATTTTTATCGGTGATATTTTCTATATAAAAATATTGTTGTCGATAAGATTTGCAATCGAACAAGTTTTTAGACAATGTTTTAATAAAAAATATTATCGATAACATTTTCTATTATTATCGATAAGATTTTTTTTCATGAAAAATATTGTTATCGGTTAAATTTTCAATATAAAAATCATGTTATCGATGATTTTCTTTAGAAAATATTGATATCGAATACGCATTATATAGAAAATATTATTATCGATGAAATATCGGGTAGAAAATATTGTTATCGATAACAAAAAGCATAGAAAATATTGTTATCGTTGATATTTCTAAAAAAATATATAAATATAGATATATATGATATATAAAAAAATTGTTATCGATAAGATTTTGTATTACTATCGATAATTTTATTGTTATCGGTTAAATTTCCGATATTATATTCTGTTATCGATATTATTTTCTTTACGACATATTGTTATTGATTATGATTTATATAAAAATATTGTTATCGATAAAATATCAGTTAGAAAATATTGTTATCGATAAAATATAGCATCGAAAATATTAATATCGGTGATAGTGTCTATAAAATATATTGTTATAGACAATAGTTTTACAAACAAATATTATTATCGATAACATTTTGTATTACTATCGAAATTTTTTTTTTTTAATATATTGTTATCGGTTGAATTAGCATTAGGAAATATTGTTATCGAGTGCATTTTTATATATAAGATATGGTTATATATGTGATTTTCTATAAAAAATATTGCTATCGGTATGTTTTTATAAAGAAAATATTGTTATCGATAAGATTTTGCATTACTATCGATAGAATTGTTTAATGAAAAATATTATTATCGATTAAATTTTCGATGCATAATTCTATTATCTAAATAATTTTTCTTAAGGAAACATTGTTATCGATAATAATCCTATTATCGAAATAATTTTTCTTAAGGAAACATTGTCCATAATTCTTTCTCCAGAAATTTGTTTTGTTATCGGTTTGATTTTCTTTAGGAAATGCTGTTATCGATAACATTTTCTATAGATAATGTTGTTATCGATTATATTTTATATATACGTTTATATAGTTGTAGAAAAGATATTCTTCAGGAAATTGGTTACAATTTCTTTATAAAATATTATTATCGATAAGACATCTTATAGGAAATATTATCGGTAGCAATATCGATTTTTAGGTAATATTGTTATCGGTTATATTATCATCAGAAAATAATTTTATCGATAAAACTTTCTATAGAAAATTTTGTTATCGATAACATTTTCTATAGAATATAATACATAAATAATTATTCAAAAAATATTATTATCGATTACATTTTCTACAAAAAGTATTGTCATCTATAAGATTTTCAATAAAAAATATTGTTATCGATAAGACCTTGACTAAAAAATATTATTATCGATAAGGGTTTCTTTACAAAATATTAATATGGGTGAGATTTTCTATATAAATCATTCCTATCGATAAGATTTTCTATAGAATTCATTGTTATCGGTAGGTTTTTCTTTAAAAATGTTTGTTATCGATATAATTTTCTGTATAACATTGTGTCATTGGTGATACTTTCTGTACAAATTAATTTTTATCGGGAAATTTTCTTTTGGAAAATGTTCCAGAACCTACAAGAATGTTCTACTAATCGAAATTATTTTGGATTTTCTCTTTATTGCCACTTTTTTAATACGGGAACAGACCGTATGTTAGATGATATGTTGTTGTTTTTAATTAAAAAATATCGCATTGAAGTTTTAAATAAATTTATTTTTTTTGATCTAATTTTTTAAAATAACAACTAAAACCATTTGGTTTTCATTCAACCTCTGGCGCCCATTAAACTTTCAAAAGAACTATTTTCAAATCTTCGGCCACCAAGCATCCGAAAAAAGTATGCAAAATAATAATTCAAATGATGGGCGTGTACCCAAAACTCCACCACCTAAACCACAGAGATCGCCTTCGTTAAGCTCTCCATATCCAATAAATCCCCATGCGGCTGGAGGAATAAGCTCAGCGCAGAACCGGCCGGGACATCAACGATTCTCATTGACACCAAGGAATATGGGAATGGAAGAACGAACACAAAATCCGAATGCGGCCACAACGACTCAATATCCGAATAAACTACAAAATTCTGCTTCCTGCGAAACATATGCCAAGCCAGAATTTAAACACAGTCCAAGCTATGAATATCCCACCATCCCAACGCAAAGGACAACAAATATCAAAATGGAACCGGCAAATTATGCCATTAGTGAGCCGGATAGTGGCTACTCTCCAAATTCTTCAGAATGTCAAAGTGGTACCGCTCTGCCCCTATCGCCCACAGTGGGTTATCCACCCAACTGTGCCACATACAATATAATGCGAAGTCGTAACTCGGCACCGTCTACCTCGACAAATGATCAATGTCTACAGCCGATGCATACCACTACCCGGTCATCTCTACCGGACTCATCATCCACAGGGTATTATGAACAAATGGTGCAGAAATTTTGTCCCACCCCGGATATGTTTATCGGAGACTCGTCACGAATAAATGCTAAATTAAATGGGGTCTATCGCGAACGATTGCAGGAAATCGATATGAATGCTGAGGGGGATGTGCATGTAAGTATGCAATGGCAGCAATTTGATAAGGGTATTATGTTATCGATACTAATTTGTGTAGAAAATAATGTTATCGGTAATATTTAGTTATCGTTAAGATTTTCAAATAGAAAATATAAAGTTATCGATAGGATTTTTCCATTCAAAAAATTGTTATCGTCTAGAATTTTTCGATAAAATATTGTTATCGAAAATATTTGTTATAGTAACTATTTTCTATATAAAATGGTGTTATCGACACTAATTTATGTGGGAAATAGTGTTATCGATAATATTTTTTATAGCAAATCGTTTTATAATATTTGTTATAGAATTTGTTATAGAATATAGTGTCATCGATAATATTTTTTTTATCAAAAATAGTTTTATTGATAATATTTTCTATAGAAAATAGAGTTATCGATAATTTTTTGTATTAAAAATGTTGTTATCGACAGATTTTCTATTGAAAATATTGTTATCGATAAGATTTTCTATTGAAAATATTGTTATCGATAAGATTTTCTATTGAAAATATTTTTTCAACAAAAAAAAATTGCTATCGATAAATCTCGTTATCGGTATAATTTTTTTGCCAAAATATTGTAATCGATAACATATTCTTTAGGGAAATACTCCAATAGAAAAAAATTCTCTAGGAAATATTGTTATCGATAATTTGTTCTATTAAAAAAATTGTTATCGAAAAATTGTCTATTAAAACAATATTATCGAAAAGATTTTCTGTTAAAAGTACATTATCGATACATTTTCTATTGAAAACTGTATTATCGATCAGATTTTCTATTGAAAAATTTTAATCGATAATATACTTATCAATATTCTAAAAAATAAAGTTATCGATTTGATTTTCTATAAAAATATAATTACATCGGCATGCTATCGACAACATTCTTTAAAGAAATTGTGATATCGATAATATTTTCTTTAGAAAATATTGTTTTCGATAATATTTTCATTAGAAAATATTGTTTTCGATAATATTTTCTTTACAAAATATTGTATTTTCTTTAGAAAATATTGTTATCGATAATATTTTCTATAGAAAATAATGTATCGATAATATTTTCTGTAGAAAATAATGTTATCGATAATATTTTCTATAGAAAATAATGTTATCGATTGTAATTTATGATGAAAATATTGTTATCGATAATAATTTGTATAGAAAATAATGTTGTCGATTGTAATTTCTGTAGAATATATGGTTATCGATAATATTTGCTATGGAAAATATTTTTATCGATATTATTTCCTATAGAAAAAATTGCTATCGATAATATTTTCTAAAGAAAATATTGTTATCGATAATATTTTCTATGGAAAATATTGTTATCGATAATATTTTCTATAGAAAATATTGTTATCGATAAAATTTTCTATAGAAAATATTGTTATCGATAATATTTTATATAGAAAATATTGTTACTGATAACATTTTGTATTGAAAATATTGTTATAGATAATAATTTGTATAGAAAATAATGTTATCGATTGTAATTTCTGTAGAATATGTGGTTATCGATAACATTTTCTATGGAAAATATTGTTATCGATACGATTTGCTTAATAATTGCTATCGAAAATATAGATATCGATAACATTTTCTATGGAAAATACTGTTATCGATATAACATAAACAATTGTTATCGACACTTTGTTCAATAAAAAATAAAGTTTACGATAATATTTTCAAGAGAATTTGCTATCACAGCTATGATTTCCCATAGAAAATATTATTATCGATAAGTATATAAATTTTTATTATCGATTTCCCCCTCTCCTCTTTCCAGCTAAAATTGGAAATCTACAAAGAATGGGTTGACATGCTATTAAAAATCAATGAATCGACCATCTCGAATATGCAGCAATTGGAAGCTGAAGTTGAGGAACGTCTAGATCTGCTACAGCGTAAGGTGAATTCGAATTGTCGCCACAGTCAGGGTAATGAAATTTTGAAATGTCGCAAGGATATAAATACGCTGGTAAAATTTATTCGAGAATCGTGTCAATACGATGTGATGAGCGTAAGCGAACTATCGCTTGAAACGATATCGCCGGCAATGGTGTTGGGAAATGCCGAAGGTGGTACTGCGACGGCGGGTTTACATATGGGGGTAAGTGAAGAAACAGGGAGGACAGAAAAAATGATGGTTTATTTATTTGTATTTCTAATTTTAGAACACCACCACCACTGACTCGGAAGCTATGCAGCGGAATATGGTTGGTAGATCACATTTGAATTGAATAGTTTTTTTTTTTAATTTTTTGCAATTTTGTTTAATAAAATGTTCGTGTTTTTCTTTTTAAAATTCTGCTTTTGTTTTTGCCACAGTTATGTGCCAATCTCAAGGCCCTGGCCTTAGAAGTAGCCGAGAAACACGATGAGGTTCGTGAGCTAAAGCGACAGGTTGTCTCCCTCGAAGATGAAATCCAAAAGGCCACCAAGAAAATTCAATTCAAGGATAATGTTATTCAAAAATTACGGGACGATCTGAAATGTTATTCAAAGGTATGTCGAATTCCGATTTGGTTTTCTCTGAGTGTAGCATAGTTGTCAACAAAAGAAAATTTGGAAAAAAAATAAATTTTGAAATATTTTTTCTCTTTTCTTTTCACAATTCTAGGGATCGTCGGAGGCTAGCTCAAATATGCCGCCTATTAATTCGGATACACCGCGCAGTGAAGCATCAACATTGGTTTCCGAAGAAAATCCTTCAAGGGTAAGTTGGAAAAAGGGGCGTGGATTTTTCTAAGGATTCACACAATGCGTGGAATTAAAAAAAAATTTTTTTTTTGGTAAAAAAATATCAAGCCCCCATTTGTTGTTTTCTCTTCGACAGTATCTCGATGATGCCAGCTCACAATTCGAATGCCTGAGCCAAGCGGAAAATGAAGTTGTGAAGACCCTTAACGAAGAACTGGAGGAATTATTTGAATTACAGCACAAGGACGAGGTGCAAAAGAAACAATTGCAAATGAAACATCGTCAACGGATATCGGATATACTGAAGAAATCGGTAAGAAGCCTTATCCCGCACCTCATCCTCGAAAAATAAAAAAATATATTTTTCCCTTATTGCTAAAGGAGTGCGAAAAGGCGGCTGCCTATCGCAAACTGGACTTCATGCGACGCCAGCTAATCGACTTGGAAAGTTCAGCGCTGAGAGCCAACGCTGAGGTAGATTCCGATTCTGGGTTCGGTTCGAAAAATGAAAGCGACAAGGATGCAAAGCTTTTGGAGACAATACGCAAACGTTTGCGCAGTCTCAACGAGACAATCTACGAATTGAATCGGCAGGTGCAAAAATTGCAATTGGAGAACAATGGTATGTATGGTGGGGTATAATGGTTGAGGCTGTCAATAATCCCGATTTTTAAATTCCTCTTTTTTCAGAGTTATCCACAAATTTGCAGTCCACCAAACACATTGACCAGTGTAATGGCGAAGCTTTGAGAAAATTGGCGGATTTATTCAATAGTTTGGTAAGAAAAAAATCCACGCCTCGTGAAAAAATATTTTAAAAAAATCCACGCCTCGTGAAAAAATATTTTAAAAAAATCCACGCCTCGTGAAAAATTATTTTAAAAAAATCCACGCCTCGTGAAAAAATATTTTAAAAAAATCCACGCCTCGTGAAAAAATATTTTAAAAAAATCCACGCCTCGTGAAAAAATATTTTAAAAAAATCCACGCCTCGTGAAAAAATATTTTAAAAAAATCCACGCCTCGTGAAAAAATATTTTAAAAAAATCCACGCCTCGTGAAAAAATATTTTAAAAAAATCCACGCCTCGTGAAAAAATATTTTAAAAAAATCCACGCCCCGTGAAAGAATATTTTAAAAAATCCACGCCTCGTGAAAAAATATTTTAAAAAAATCCACGCCTCATGAAAAAATATTTTAAGAAAATACACGCCTAGTGAAAAAATATTTAAAAAAAAATCCACGTCTCGTGAAAAAATATTTTAAAAAAATATTTAAATTTTTTTTTTAAAAAAATCCACGCCTCTGAAAAAATATTTTTAAAAAATTGACGCCTCGTGAAAAAATATTTTTAAAAAATTGACGCCTCGTGAAAAAATATTTTTAAAAAATCCACGCCTCGTGAAAAAATATTTTTAAAAAATCCACGCCTCGTGAAAAAATATTTTTAAAAAATCCACGCCTCGTGAAAAAATATTTTTAAAAAATCCACGCCTCGTGAAAAAATATTTTTAAAAAATCCACGCCTCGTGAAAAAATAATTTTAAAAAATCCACGCCTCGTGAAAAAATATTTTTAAAAAATTGACGCCTCGTGAAAAAATATTTTTAAAAAATCCACGCCTCGTGAAAAAATAATTTTAAAAACTCCACGCCTCGTGAAAAAATATTTTTAAAAAATCCACGCCTCGTGAAAAAAATATGTTAAAAAATCCACGCCTCGTGAAAAAATATTTTAAAAAAATCCATGCCTCGTGAAAAAATATTTAAAAAAAAATCCACGCCTCTGAAAAATTATTTAAAAAAAATCCACGCCTCTAAAAAAATATTTTAAAAAATCCACCCGTCGTAAAAAAATATTTTTAAATAATCCACGTCTCGTGAAAAAATATTTTTAAAAAATCCACGTCTCGTGAAAAAATATTTTTAAAAAATCCACGAAAAAAATGTATAAAAATCCACAAAAAAATATTAAAAAAAAATCCACAAAAAAATATTTTTAAAAAATCCACGCCTCGTGAAAAAATATTTTAAAAAAATCCACGCCCTATTTTTTTTCTTCCAGACGGACAATTTCTCATATACGGAAATGTACACTCAGAATCCGGATAATCAATGTGAATCGAATCCATTTTGCAAAGCTGTAATGGACATAATACGTAGCAATCAAGAGAGGGAGGGTAAGCTCATGCACACTGTCACTGTGCAAAACAAAAAGGTGGGTATGCGCCGGATTTAGAAACAAAATTTTTTCTGATGACAATATTATGGGTTGGTTGCAGATTGAAGAATTATCAAAAACCCTGGCAGAACATGAAAAATGCTTGGGTCAACAGCAAAGGCAACGTGTGGTAAGTCCGATGAGATAATTTCAAGAACCCCCATTAATCATTACGAGTACCCCTTAGAATCTTAGCGAAGGTGAAGACATTGACAACATTACACCTCCGGCCTCATTAACGGGTACTTTGACCACACCATCAGCACGACATACATCAGGATAGTCGACATACACCGACGTCCTACACAACACATCGAAGTGGATAGACAGCGCTAATGAAAGCTATCCCAAAAAAATCTCCACACACACTCACCCTGAACAATGACAAGGATTTACTTTAAGATACGGCCAATATGGTCCCTTGTAGTGCTGTAGAGGTATCATAAGGTCTCCTTCGTCCTGAACGAAAAAACATTTCTGACAGGTCTTCGTCTTTTTGATTTATTTACATCGAAAACGTAAAACTAACATTTGTCTAGACTCGGTAAGAGCCTGTTGTCAGCAGGACAACAGAAACAACAACAACGAAAGCAAACTAAATGTAAATTGAATTTAGGTTATCGATTTGAAATTAAATTTAAATTACGATTGTTGTTGGGACAACAACAGCCAACATTGTGAGTGCCAAACTAACAACAACATGCTAAATTAGATTTTGTACAGCAAAAAAAAAAAAGAGAACACCAATCCAAATGCAATCTCCTAACATTAGTATACAATACTAGTATACGAATTTATATATAATAACAACAAAACGTATATATACTTATATGTATATATATACTTAATTTTATATACCTAATACATAAGAAAAAAAAAATGTAAAAGACATTATTATTATGGATACAAATACAGACACTTTTATTTCCCGCCAAATTTGTTGGAGGATGTTTCAATGTTTAGGGCTAGAGTAAAGAATATCAGAGACCGTCGGAATTTTAAAAAATATTTTTTAAAGCCTAGAAAAGGCGTGGATTTTTAAAGAATCATTTTTTCAAGGCCTAGAAGAGGCGTGGATTTTTAAAGAATCATTTTTTCAAGGCCTAGAAGAGGCGTGGATTCTTAAAGAATCATTTTTTCAAGGCCTAGAAGCGGCGTGGATTTTTAAAGAATCATTTTTTCAAGGCCTAGAAGAGGCGTGGATTTTTAAAGAATCATTTTTTCAAGGCCTAGAAGAGGCGTGGATTTTTAAAGAATATTTTTTTAAGGCCAAAAATCCACGCCTTTAAAAAATTATTTTCAAAAATTCAAGCCTTGAAAAAAATATTTTTAGAAATATTTTTAGAATTATAAAATATTTAATTTATAATATTTTCCTCGTCCTCAAGTTCCACAGTTGGTCCGGGTCTACTGGACGTCTTGTGCGTTGATACTGTCAGCTCGGTCTTCTCTTGCCAGACCCACTTTGGCAGACTCCTTTTCAATTTGTTCAAAGGTGGCTGTTACCGCTCTCTGTGTTCGACCCATTATGTGGATGTCATCGGCGTAGGCGAGTAACATGTGTTGTTTAGTGTACAGATTGTCATTTCTGTTCCTCTTTGCATCTCATATGACCTTTTCCAGCAGGATGTTAAAAAGATCACACGACAAACTATCACCTTGTCTGAATCCTCGTTCTGTATTAAAGGGCTCCGAGAGGTCCTTGTCGACTTTAACTGCTGATCTTGTGCCAGTTAAAGTTATCCTGCATAGCCAAATTAATTTGGCAGTAATGCCAAACGTAGACATGGCTTTCAACGCCTCTAAACGGATGTGGCTGACGAATGCGGCTTTATAGTCCACGAATAGGTGGAATGTGTCCATGTGTTTTTCGTGGGTCTTTTTCAAGATTGGGCGCAGAGGGAAAATCTGGCCAATGGTGGATTTGCCAGGTCTGAAGCCGCATTGTTATAACATGGTCCAATAATGTCATTGACCATTGGCTTCAGTCGTTCACACAGCACACTGGATGACACTTTATATGCGATGGGAAGGAGACTTATTCCTCTATAGTTAGCACATATCAACTTGTCTCCTTTTTTGTGCGGAGGACACTGTATGCTGAGGTTCCTATTACTGGGCATTCTTTCCTCTAGCCAAATTGTACTAACCAGCTGGGGCATGCTCCTTACCAGCAGCTGACCATTAGTCTTGAATAGTTCGGCTTGTAACCCATCGGGACCTGCTACTTTATTATTCTTCAGTCGATTGATTGCTATTCTGACCTCATCTTGGCTAGGTGGTATACACTCTATACCATCATCTCTTATTGGTTCTGGGGTATGCTCTTCACCGCTACTATTTGATACCAGAAGTTTTTCGAAATGCTCCTTCAGATCCTCAACACGTTTTCTGTATCTGTCAACAGGTGTCCTTCTTCATCTCTACATGAGGATGTGCCTGCACCAGAGCCTTCGGTTTGGTGTTTTACTCGTTGGTCAAATTTCTGGACTTCATTGTGACTCCTGTACATCTCGATTTGCTCATGCTCACGTTTTTCTTGTTCTTCCTTCTTTTTTCTGAAAACACGTTTCTCCTCTCTCCTTTTCTCCCGATAATTCTCCATCACATTAGGTGTCTCTACTGTCTACAGGGTTGCCCTATACGCTGCGTTTTTCACATCAGTAGCATTACGACACTCCTGATCGTACCATGGGTTTCTTGGTGGTGGTTTTTGGTACCCAATTGTTCTTTTTGCTGCAGTTTGTAGGGAGTGGGCAATTCTTTGCCATTGTTCTTCTATACTATTATCAGGACAAGAAGTGCTTTCTTGAAGCAGATAGGTAAGTTGAGCGGAATAGGCCTCGGCTACCTGTTGTGTTTGCAGCTTTTCGACGTCAAATTTCCGTGTTACATTAGATCGTACCTTTGTTGCAATATTAAGACGACTGCGAACCTTGGATGCTACAAGGTAGAGGTCCGAATCGATATTCGCTCCTCGTATCGATCGAATGTCTAATACACTGCATGAATGTCTTCCGTGTATCACAACATGATCGATTTGATTTTTCGTTGTTTGATCGGGAGAAATCGAAGTGGCCTTGTGTATATAGAAATGCTTGAATCTGGTGCTGCTAATTACTATGTTTTTTGCTGCCGCGAAGTCAATCAACCTCATACCGTTGTCGGATGTTTCTTCGTGAAGGCTGAATTTTCCGACAGTGGGACCAAAAATATTTTCCCTTCCGATTTTTGCATTAAAATCTCCTAGCAGAATCTTAATGGCATGGTCAGGGCAACGGTCATATGCAATTTCTAGGCGCTCATAAATTCTGTCTTTGGTCTGTTCATCTTTATCTTCCGTCGGAGCATGGGCGCAAATAAGACTGATGTAGAACTTCGCTTTTATATGGATTATAACAATTCGCTCATCTACTGAAGTGAATTTGGAGACGAGTTATTTTATTCTCCTGTTAACCATAAATCATGTCAGCCATAACACAATGCGTAATCATCTGATTTACTTACACCAGTCCCTTTCCATCGTATTTCCTGTAAGGCAATAATACCGGCTTTGTACTTCTTGAGTATATCCGACAAAGCGAAAACTGCTCCTGTTCTGTTCAACGTGCGCACATTTCAAGTGCAGATTTATACGTTTGCGGGGGTCGTCAATATTAGGAGGGTTTGGTTTTCATTTTCTCTGCTTTTTCATAGTAGGTTGGGTTTTCCGAGAGTGGGCAACTAACCCGACGCCTCAAACCATTTTTTATAGTTCTTATGGGTGAACTCATGGCACGTATCAGCTCACTATTTCAACGGGTGATGAAAATAGCTACATCAGGAGACACCGCGGGGAGGTCAGTGTCCCTAATTAAGATGAAGGAGGGTCCAAGATAAGCCTGGGCATCGCCATGTTAAAGCCAATCAAAGCCGTTTCTTGGTATCTATCATCCCCTACGCCATCCATTACCTTGAAAACTATTTTTAATAAAAATCCACGCCTCGTTGGCTGCCTTGAAAAATTATTTAAAAAAAATACGCCTTGTATAGATGTTCCTAATAATATGTTATTCTAATTTCATGGTGTAGGGTATAAATCCCCAATAAAAATAATAGCAACTTATAATGAGCTGTCATGGTATTGGTTTATATATTCTGCACATAAATACACAGTCGAACTTATGTTCAAAGTTTTGAAGTTGTCTGGGTAGATTATTTTACATGTAAAACTAAATGATGATCAACAAACAATAACAAAAACATACCAAAATACCTACACCACTACATATTTACAATATCCGAGAGTAAGGACAACAAATATGTTGTTAGCGCTCAGGAGCCAGGGGGTGGAGAGGGGTGGGTACTCTGGTGGAGTAGCACGAAACACTCATCACTGACTTGTCGAACTTCTCAATAAATAAATAAATGTTGAATTCGATTGCCTGACAGGAAACGGTATATCGCGCATTTCCCCATTGTCTGTAAACGAGACAACAACGACACCATTCGATTCGAATCGAATAACCGTAAAATAAGTGGTAGTAACGGAAATTCTTAACGTGATACCGGAGGACATAAATAAAAAAAATATAAATCATTTTTAAAAGAATTTCTGAACAAAAAAAAAAAGGAGTTTCAAAACTATTTGCTGTCACCGAAAAATAAAAAAAGAAATATTCGTGAAAGAATAGTGAAAATTAATTGAAATTGCCTGAATGGCTGCCTGATTGGTTAGTTGGTATGAGTGAAGTGTAATTAAAATTGTTGCATACTTTGAGGCGTCACAAATATTCACCAAGTGTGAATAGAATATTTTGTTAACATTGTGGAACTTTGTCACGAAACGGCCGAACAACAGATTGTTAAGCGGAACATGAAAAGTGCTTTATTATGAGTGATTTAAATATATAAAAAAATATTTAAAATAAACTTTCCAACATCTAGAGGGAAAAATCAATATTTTCAAAAATAAAGTCCCCATCCAGAAAGGAGGAATACAGTACCAACCCTTTATACATATTGTTATTTGTATGAAGAAACGTATTTTATAGGTGATACGAGGGATCACTTAATAAGTGCTACACAAAAATATTTTTTAAAAAATCCCTGAAAAAATATTTTTAAAAAAATCCACGACATCCTTACATATGCCTGGAAAAATATTTTTAAAAAAATCCACGCCTCTAGGCCTTACATATGCCTGGACAAAATATTCTTAAAATCCAGGCCTTGAAAAAATATTTTTAAAAAAATCCACGCCTCCAGGCCTTACATATGCCTGGAAAAAAATATTCTTAAAATCCAGGCCTTGAAAAAATATTTTTAAAAATCCACGCCTGATGCCTGCAGGCCTTGAAAAAGTATTTTTAAAAAAATCCACGCCTCTAGGCCTTACATATGCCTGGAAACAAATATTCTTAAAATCCAGGCCTTGAAAAAATATTTTTAAAAATCCACACCTGATGGCTGCAGGCCTTGAAAAAGTATTTTTAAAAAATCCACGCCTGTTGCCTGCAGGCCTTGAAAAATATTTTAAAAAATCCACGCCTGTTGCCTGCAGGCCTTGAAAAATATTTTTAAAAACTCCACGCCTGCTGCCTGCAGGCCTTGAAAAAATATTCTTTAAAAAAATCCACGCCTTAAATAGTACTTGAAAAAATATTCTTTAAAAAATCCACGCCTGAAAACATATTCTTTAAAAAATCCACGCCTGTTGCCTGCGGGCCTTAAAAAAATATTTTTAAAAAATCCGCGACTGTTGACTGCGGGCATTGAAAAAATATTCTTAAAAATCCATGCCTTATTGGCTGCCTTGAAAAACTATTCTTAAAAAATCCACGCCTTAGTACATACTTACTTAGATGGCAGAATTTTCGTTCCATAAGCCGACCTTAAAGAAGATTTCCAGGCGCGTCGGTCTTTTCGCAGTTCTTCCAATTTGAAAGACCAAATTCGGCAATGTTGTCTTCCACTTAATCTTTCCCTCTTATTCGTGGCCCTCCCCTTCTGCGTGAACCATCAGCTGGTTCGCTTCTGGCCTGGGGCATATTCATCCATTCTCACAACATGACCTAGCCAACGTAGTCGCTGCAGCTCAATACGTCTAACTATGTCGATGTGGTTCATTCGACGGCGATATTCACCGTCAACGCAAATCGGTCGTCATAGATCTTTCGGGGGTATTTTTCTCTCAAACACTCCAAGAGCTGCCTCATCTGCTTGCGCAAGTACCCATGCTTCAGATCCACGGGTAGTATTAGCGTCTTGTAGAGTGTGAGTTTGGTCTGGCGGGAGGCGGCCTTGCTTTTGAGTTGTTTGCTCAGCCCATAGCTTCTGTTGGCCATCACAATCATTTTCGAATTTCAAAACTGATGTCATTCGTTTTATTTATGGCTGTACCAAGGTATATAAAATCTTTGACTACCTTGAAGCTGTAGTTCTCAAGTTCCACAGTTGGTCCGAGTCTACTGGACGTCTTGCCCGTTGATGCCATCTCAGCTTGGTCTTCTCGCCGTTTACTGCCAGACCCACTTTGGCGGACTCCTTCTCAATTTGTTCAAAGGCGAGCTGCTACCGCTCCCATTATGTCGATGTCATCGGCGTAGGCGAGTAACATGTGTTGTTTGGTGTACAGAGTGTCATTTCTGTTCACTTTTGCCTCTCGTATGACATTTTCCAGCAGAATGTTAAAAAGGTGACACGACAAACTGTCACCTTGTCTGAATCCTCGTTCGGTATTGAAGGGCTGCCGAACGTAGACATGGCTTTCAACACCTCGGAACGGATAAGGCTGTCGAATGCGGCTTTATAGTCGACGAATAAGTGTTATGTGTCGATGTGTTTTTTAGGGTCTTTTCCAGGATTTGTCGCAGAGGGAAAATCTGGTCAATGGTGGATTTGCCAGGTCTAAAGCGCATTGGTATGGTCCAATAATGTCATTGACCATTGGCTTCAATCGTTCTCACAGCACGCAGGATAGCACTTTATATGCGATGGGAAGAAGGCTAATTCTTCTATGGTTGGCACATATCATATCATGCCTCCATTTTTGTTCTCGGTACACAGGATGCTGATGTTCCAATCATTGGGCATACATTCCTCTAGTCAAATTGTACTAATCAGCTGGTGCATGCTCCTTACCAGCATTTGACCACCAGTCCTGAATAGTTTAGCTTGTAACCCATCGCACCTCCTGCTTTATTATTCTTCAGCCGATTGATTGCTATTCTGACTTCATTTTGGCTAGGTGGTATACACTCTATACCGTCATCTATTATTGGTTCTGGGGTTTCCTCTTCACCGCTACTATTTGATACCAGAAGTTTTTCAAAATGCTCCTTTCAGATCCTCAGCACGCTGTCTGTATCTGTCACCAGGTTTCCTTCTTTATCTCTACAGCAGTATGTGCCTGCACCAAAGCCTTCGGCTTGGTGTTTTACCCGTTGGTAGAATTTTCGGACTTAATTCTGACTCCTGTACATCTCGATTTGTTCACACTGACGTTTTTCTTGTTCTTTCTTCTTTTTTCTGAAAACACGTCTCTCCTCTCTCCTTTTCTCCCGATAATTCTCCATCGCATCACGTGTTGCTACTGTCCGCAAGGGTTGCCCTATATGCTGCGTTTTTCACATCAGTAGCATTACGACACTCCTGATCGTACCACGGATTTCTTGATGGTGGTCTTTGGTACCCAAGTGTTGCTTTTTCTGCAGTTTGTAGGGAGTGGGCAATTCCTTGCCATTGTGCTTCTATACAATTATCGGGACAAGAAGTGCTCTCGTCAAGCAGTTAGGTAAGTTGAGTGGAGTAGGCCTCGCATACCTATTGTGTTTGCAGCGTTTCGACGTCAAATTTCCGTGCTACATTAGATCGCACCTTTGCTGCTACATTAAGACGGGTGCGTACCTTGGATGCCACAAGGTAATGGTCCCAATCGATATTCGCTCCCCGGATCGATCGGACGTCTAAAACACTGGATGAATGCCTTCCGTCTATCACAACATGATGAATTTGATTTCTCGTTGCTTGATCAGGAGAAATCCAAGTGGCCTTGTGTATATCGAGATGCTTGAATCTGGTGCTGCTAACTACCATGTTTTTTTTTTTGCTGCCGCGAAGTCAATCAACCTCATGCCGTTGTCTGATGTTGCTGAATTTTCCGACGATGGGACTAAAAATATTTTTCCTTCCGATTTTTGCATTAAAATCTGTGGAGGTAAATATATATTCTCTTCCGTTTTTTTGCATTCAAATCTTCTAGCAGAATTTTAATGTCATTGCCAGGGCAACGATCATATGCTGTTTATAGGCGCTCGTAAACTATGTTTTAGGCCTGTTCATCTTTATATTCGGTCGGAGCGTGGGCGCAAATGAGACTGATGTAGAAGAACTTCGCTTTTTGTGAGTGAATCTGGAAACGATGTCTTTTATTCTCCTGTTAACCATAAATCCGCAGCCAAATTTCATAGCAGCTATAATACAGGTCGTAATCATCTGATTTACTTACGCCAGTCCCATTCCATCGCATTTCCTGTAAGGCTATAATAACGGCTTTGTACTTCTTGAGTACATCCGCCAAAGCGAACACTGCGCCTGTTCTGTACAACTTGCGCACCCTCCAAGTGCAGATTCGCATATCGTGGTCCTTTATACGTTTGCGGGGGTCGTCAACATTAGGGGGGTTTGGTTTTCCTTTTCTTTGCTTTTACATAGTAGGTTGGGGTTTCCGAGAGTGGGCAACTAATCCGACGCCTCAACCCATTTTTTATAGTTCTTATGCGTGAACTCGCGGTACATATTAGCTCACTATTTCATCGGGTGATGAAAATAGCTACCCCAGGTGGCACCGCGGGGAGGTCAGTGTCCGCAATTGAGATGAAAGAGTGACCGAGATAAACCTGGGCTTCGCAATGTTAAAGCTAATCAGTACCGTTGCTTGGTACCTACCATCCCCTACGCCACCTCCACGTCTAAGTAGATGCCTTAAAAATTATTAAATTTAAATCCACGTCCTTCATAGAACCCTCGTATTGCTATTCCACCTCCTTCTTAACGTCACAGGAGTACTACAACAATACCCATATATCTGGTAAACAAATTTATTGTTTATTTACCAGTCAGTCTCCATGCCTGTCGGAGTTGAACATGAATCGATGGTACCTGTATGTGGCATAAACTTAAGTGGGTTACAGCACTCACTATCTATCCTACTGCTATGTACAAAAAATGCAACATATTTATTTTGTGTGCATGCCACCAACAACAACAACGTAAATAGAATAAAAACATTATGGCATTTATATAGAAAATCGGAGAATAAAATTGAGAGGGTTTCATACACATATACATATGCATGTACACAGATCTGTATATGTGGAAGTGCCCGTAGTAAAAATACTACTTCGTCATATAGTCAAGCTTCATTATTAGAAACTACATTTTTTTCAAACACGAATCGGCGAACTTGACCTGCCACATTAAATCGCTCATATAGACATACACATATGTATCGAACCCACTTCTTCTCCCGCTCATTCGAAGAGGGAGGCCGTCTAAACCTGTTATCTGTTGAAAATAATAAAACAGTGTCATATTTATCACCTGAATCGTGAGGTAAAAACTAAACAAATAAATATGACGGCAACAACAATTCAATCGCTATGCAACAGTAAATGACACGCATCGGGGTTGGCGTGAAAATTCCTATAAAGTTGCACGCAATTTCATTCATCGTGGTGTTGGAATTCGACTTAATGTACGCAATAATGGCTCGTGTTCTCATTTAGGGGTAATCAGTGATGATATTATGATGGTGTATTTAATTGTAATGGGATTATCATGAATGGCGGGAGGGGTGAATATTTCAGGATCTATTTTAAAACAAGGCACCCAAAAAGGCGTGGTTTTTTTAAACATATTTTTTCAGCACAGCCAATAAGGCGTGGATTTTTCTAATAATATTTTTTCAAGCAAAAGCAACACTTGGGTGCAAAGACCACCATCAAGAAATCCGTGATACGATCAGGAGTGCCGTAATGCTACTGATATGAAAAATGCAGCGTATAGGACAACCCTGCGGACAGTAGCATGGAGAACTATCGGGTGAAAAGGAGAGAGGAGAAACGTATTTTCAGAAAAAAAAGAAGAAAGAACAAGAAAAACGTGAGCGTGAGCAAATCGAGATGTGCAGGAGACAGAATGAAATCCGGAAATTTTACTAACGAGTAAAACACCAAACCGAAGGCTTTGGTGCAGGCACATCCTCCTGTAGAGATGAAGAAGGAAACCTGTTGACAGATACAGTCAGCGTGTTGAGGATCTGGAAGGAGCTTTTTGAAAAACATCTGGTATCAAATAGTAGCGGTGAAGAGGAAACCCCAGAACCAATAATAGATGACGGTATAGAGTGTATACCACCTAGCCAAGATGAGGTCATAAACGCAATTAATCGGCTCAAGAATAATAAAGCAGCAGGTGCCGATGGGTTACCAGCCGAACTATTCAAGACTGGTGGTCAGATGTGGTAAGGAATATGCAGGCCAGATGAGGTCAGAATAGCAATCAATCGGCTGAAGAATAATAAAGCAGCAGGTGCCGATGGGTTACCAGCCGAACTATTCAAGACTGGTGGTCAGATGCTGGTCAAGAGCATACACCAGCTGATTAGTACAATTTGGCTAGAAGAATGCATACCCAATGATTGGAACCTCAGCATCCTGTGTCCAGTGCAAAAAAAGGAGACAAGACGATATGTGCCAATTATAGAGGAATAAGTCTCCCTCCCATCGCATATAAAGTGCTATCCAGTGTGCTGTGTGAACGAGTGAAGCCAATGGTCGGTCAATGACATTATTGGACCATACCAATGCGCCTTCAGACCTGGCAAATCCACCATTACCCAGATTTTCACTCTGCGTCAAGCCCTGAAAAAAAAAAAAAACACGAAAAACACATCGACACATACCACCTATTCGTCGACTATAAAGCCGCATTTGACAGCTCTATCCTTTCAGAGGTGTATAAAGCCATGTCTGCGTTTGGCATTCCTGCAAAATTAATACGGCTATGCAGGATAATTTTAACTGGCACAAGATCAGCAGTTAAAGTCGGAAAGGACTTCTCGGAGCCCTTTAATACCGAACGAGGATTCAGACAATGTGACAGTTTGTCGTGTGTTAACATCCTGCTGGAAAATGTCATACGAGAGGCACAGGTGAACAGAAATGACACTCTGTAAACCAAACAACACCAGTTACTCACCTACGCCGATGTCATCGACATAATGTGTCGAACATTGAGAGCGGTAACAGCTCGCCTTTGAACAAATTGAGGAGTCTGCCAAAGTGGGTCTGGCAGTAAACGGCGAGAATACCAAGCTGAGATAGTATCAACGCGCAAGACGTCCAGTAGACTCGGACAAACGATTTCATATACCTTGGTACCGCCATAAATAAAGCGAATGACATCAGATTGGAAATTCGGAGAAAGATAGTGATGGCGAACAGATGAAGTAAGCAGTCTAGAAACAAGGCCACCTCCCGCCAGACCTAACTCACACTCTACAAGTCGCTGATGCTACCCGTGCTGTTATATGGATCTGAAGCATGGGTACTTACGGAAGCAGTTGAGGCAGCTATTGGAGTGTTTAGGAGAAAAATTCTCCGAATGATCTATGGGCCGATATGCGTTGACGGTGAATATCGCCGTCGAATGAACCATGAGTTGTACCAGCTATTCTAGGCACATCGACATTGTTAGACGTATTGAGCTGCAGCGACTACGTTGACTGGTTTATGTGGTGAGAATGGATGAAGATGCGAACCAGCTGATGGTTCACGCAGAAGGGGAAGACCACGAATAAGATGGAAAGATCAAGTGGAAGACAACATTGCCGAATATGGTCTTTCAAATTGTAAAAACTGCGCCAAAGACCGACGCGCCAGGAAATTTTTTAAGCTTGGCTTCTGGAACGAAAGTTCTGTTATATGGATCTGAAGCATGGGTACTTACGCAAGTAGATCAGAAAGCTCTTGGAGTGTTTGAGAGAAAAAACACGATAAATACGATACAGGCCACAGTTATAGACCATTCTTCACGAAATTTTGCATGTAGGGTGGGTTCGGTCCAATGAAGACCCCTATTGTTTTTGGTAAAGATCGGTTAATATTTGGTTCATATACTTACTTTTTGTCGGTTTTTCTAGTCGCTCCACAGGCCGCAATTATGGCCCAAACATCGCGAATTTTACATGGAGAAGGACATCGGGCCAAAGAATAAGCATGCCAGGATTGGTCAATATATAGCGGGTCAAATGGACTCTGACTTTTGTGTGAAAAATGAAAAAAATTGTATTCTATGGCGTATATATTTAGGGTCCAATACCACACTAGCGGGCGGAAATAGGTTCGCTTTAAAATTTTCCATGAAATTCCAGTTTTGGTCAAGGACAACGCCTATAATTTTCGGTGATGATCAGATAATAATTTTGGGATGAAGTACACCGAAAACTTATTTTTTGTTTTTTTTTTTTTTTGTTTTTTGTTTTCAAGTCGATCTATAGGCCACAATTATAAGCTGAACATCAACACACAACTCACAATTAAGGGAATCTGGACAAGTAATTAGAAGGGCTGTACAGAATATTAGTAATATTCGGAATATATGTCAGTGTAAGGAAGAGGTGCTTTTGACCTCTAATCGGGCAAGCGGGTGCAAATATCACGAAATATTGCCCAGGCTCGGAATAAACATCCGTAGAAAGTAAGAGTTTCGTGGTAGTATCGTATGGTTGGCCCCGTCCGACTATACTGCTCCGCTCACTGGTTTAAAAATATTTTTTGGAAGCATTTTTTTTTGTTTTTTGAATTCCTCTGAGGCAACCCTTCCCCTATTTTGTTGTGTTGTGTTTTTTTTTTATACGACATCTTCCGTTCATCCTCCATAGATGGATAATTGAAGAGTTCTAATGGCATGGCTATGAATCATTGACAGGTTTGTTTGTGTTCTTTTTTTTTTTTTTGTTTCTTTGGCCTCAGTTCAAAAATTCATTTGAACTCTTCTGGGCTTTCGTTTTCCGGCACTTCTTATTCGTCTGGAGTTTCGTGACAAAGTTTTATTGCAAAATTATTGAATTTCGAAAATATCAACGGTGGCGACGATGTTGATGACGACGATGATGATTGCAAATACTTGTGAATAAATTTGCGACATGAAAGTGAAACCAATAACAAAAAAATTAAAAGAAAATGTATTTCGCCAAAACTTTTTAAAACAATATGAAAACTAATTTTTGCATATTAAAGAGAAATATGAGCTAAATTTTCGGCTAACACGTAGCCTGTAATCGACACACTGATATTACAAGAACTACAAATTTGAAAATAATGGTAAGTATGGAAATTGATTTCGAAGAGTGGAGAGGTTGCATTCATAATTTTTTTTCAATATTATGTACCCCCTTAAATAGTCTGGCGAATGCCCTCATGTTGCCCTCTTGGATGCTGCCTTACAGCATAGCCATCATCATGATGCTGGAGGAGGAGACGCCCATGAAAAATATCAACAAATCATTGATGATTTAAAACGAGAATTGGAGCAAATGTCCTGCGAGGTGATTCAGGTTAAGCGAGAGTGTTGTAGTAAAGCTAAGGATCCAATTGCGGATGAGGGTGCATTGGATTTAACAAAATCGCTGAAGGAGTTGGAGTTGCAAAATGATCGTCTGCAAGAGGCCCTGAAGCAGCAAAGCGAGGCCAAGGAGGCTGCTTGCAGTGAATTGGAAACACAAGTGGGTGAAAATTCAAGGAATTCAGAAAAAATCAAGATTTTTAAAATATATATTTTTTAATTGGTTCCAAAATTTATTCCATTTATCTTTATTTTGTTAATAATAATTTTTATAATTCCAAAAAATATTTGTTCAAGGCGTGGATTTTTTAAAAATATTTTTTCAAGGCGTGGATTTTTTAAAAATATTTTTTCAAATATTTTTTCAAGGCGTGGATTTTTTTTAAATATTTTTCAAGGCGTGGACTTTTTTAAAATA
>NW_026883348.1:0-4731 GCF_032173495.1 Musca vetustissima | reverse complement strand
ATATGGTTGTGTTTTGTCTGCAGGCAGGTCAAGTTCGAAGATGGGATATATCGGTCCACGTTTAGCCATAGCTCCCATATAACAGTACCCCCAATATTCGGTATTTTGGGTTCTTGGGCGCATTTTTCAACCGAATACGCTAAAATTTCGTACATTGGTTTCTTATTGGGTACTAAATATCCCTACAAAAATTATAAATATAGGTCCACTTTTTCTGGTAGCCCCCATATAACGGTACCTCCTAATTTTCAGTATTTTGGGGGTTTTGATCGTATTTTTCCACCGAATTGGCTGTACTTTAGCATTTCGAGTTCTAAATAGTTACCAAATCTCTCCACATAAAATTATAAATATATGTTAATTTTTTCGGATATACCCCATATAAGGGTACCCCCCAATTTTCGGTATTTTGGGGTTCTTGAGCGCGTTTTTCAACCGAATACGCCGAAATTTGGTACATTGGGTTCTTAATAGGTTCCAAATCTCTCCACAAAAAATTATAAATATAGATAAATTTTTCGGATATCCCCCATATACGGTATTTTGGGGCTCTTGAGCGTGTTTTTAAACCGAATTTACTGCAATTTGGTATTTTGTAGTCGTATATGGTAGCAAATCTCCCTACCAAAAATTATTAATATTCGGCCCCTTTGTGGGGTAGTCTTTTTGTAATCTTTTCACCTGCAGAGTATGAGAGATAAAAAATTAGAACGTAAGGTTCGGTAATGAACTATAACCGCATTGAGACCTAGGCCCTGATTGGAGGTTTCAGAAGGAGTGGACCGATATTCCCCATCTTCGAATTTGAACTAAGTTTGGAAGAAATAATAAGATGGGCAAAGTTCGGATGAAATCTAAATTTTCTGAAACGGATTTAGTCCAAAGAAACATGAGGTTTAGAACCAATATTTCGATGAGGCACATTTTCACCGTGTTAAAGTGTATACACCCTCATTAGTTATAAGGCTGAGGGTATAATTATCCTTTAAAAATTTCTAAATTTTGTTTTATGGTTTACATAATCCGTTTTTAGAAATGTCGTTATAGGTCCACTTTTTTGTATATTCCCCAAATTTCATTTCTAGTGCCTGTCAATATAATTATGGTGGAGGGCCGAACTAACCGCTTTTTCACTTGTTTTTTTATTTTTCTTTTGATATGTGTCGTCCATAATCAGGTCTTGTTGCCTGTGGGTAACATTGGGCCAAAAGGGTTAATGGTATAAATCGTTAGAACAGGTATCGTAAAAAATAAACAAACCAGCAAACTCGCAAAGGACTAATTTCTATCAGAATGGACTGACGTAATGCCACGGCCTGCGCAGTCATCGGATCTTAATCCTACTGAAATTTTTTGGGCGGATGTAAAGCGATGTGCGCCCAGTGCAAAGCCAACAACAGAACACGAACTATGTGATGTACTTCAATAAACATAGGCCTAGATACCAGAACAGGGATTCAAGGACCTTATCTATATATATAAAAGAGCTTAGTGTTAAGTGAGTGAGTGAGTGACTGACTGACTGACAGACGGTTTTTTGGAAATTCGAACTATAAATATCCGAAAAGTACTAAAATGTACTTAATTTTGTACAATTTCGTACCATGTGAATTGATAGAGCTAAAAACTTGAAATTTGGAATGCGAATTAGGGATGAGATGTAGAGTCCATTTAAGCAGATGGTTTTGAAAGCGTGTACTCATGTGTACGAAAAGTACTATATGATACTATATTTGGTACAAATTTAATTTGGAGATACAAATCGAGCTGGAATCCTGAAATTTGAAATTAACATTACCGTCGGAGTATAGATTGGGAATGTACGTAGTTTTGGAATTTTTTTACCCAGTTTCAGTAATTTATATTCATGGGTACTAAATGGTACTAAATTTGGTACAAATTGAATTTTATGCGAACCAATAGAGCTAGAATCATGAAATTTGGAGTCAGGATCACTGTTGGGGTGTAAGATCGAGATATGTAGGAAGTTTTAAAATTGTTTACTAATGTGTACTAAATTTGGTACAATTTGAATTGTGGGTGAACCGATAGAGTTGGAATCTTAAATCATGGATTTAGGATCACTCTGGGGTGAAATTTTGGGTTAAGTGGGACGTTTTGGAAATTCGTACTACTGTGTACTAAATTTGGTACAATTTGAATTGTGAGTGAACCGAAAGAGTTGTAATCCTGAAAGTTGTATTTAGCATCTCTGTTTGGGGTAAGTAAGAAGTTTTCGAAATTAGTACTACTGTGTACTTAATATCGTACAATTTGAACTGTAGTTGAACCGATAGAGTTGGAATCCTGAAACTTGGATTTAGGATCACTGTGGGGGTGTAGGATTGGGATATTTAGGAAGTTTTTGAAATTGGTACTACTGTGTACTAAATTTGGTACAATTTGAATTGAGGGTGAACCGATAGAGTTGGAATCCTGAAACTCGGATTTAGGATCACTGTGAGGGTGTAGGATTGGGGTCTGTAGGAAGTTTTGGGAATTCGTACTACAGTGTACTAAATTTGGTACAAATTGAATTGTGAGTGAACCGATAGAGTTGTAATCCTGAAACTTGGATTTAGGGTCACTGTGGGGTTGTAGGGTTAGGGTAAGTTGGAGGTTTTGGAAATTCGTACTACTGTGTACTAAATTTGGTACAATTTGAATTGTGAGTGAACCGATAGAGTTGTATTCCTGAAACTTGGATTTAGGGTCACTGTGGGGTTGTAGGGTTAGGGTAAGTTGGAGGTTTTGGAAATTCGTACTACTGTGTACTAAATTTGGCACAATTTGAATTGTGACTGAACCGATAGCGTTGGAATTATGAAACTTGGAATTAGGATCACCGTGGAGTGTAGGATTGGGTTAAGTAGGAAGTTTTGGAAATTGGTACTACTATGTACTAAATTTTGTACAATTTGTATTGTGAGTGAACCGATAGAGTTGGAATCCTGAAACTTGGATATAGGATCACTGTGGGGATGTAGGATTGGGGTCTGTAGGAAGTTTTGGAAATTCATACTACTGTGTACTAAATTTGGTACAATTTGAATTGAGGGTGAACCGATAGAGTTGGAATCCTGAAACTTGGATTTAGGATCACTGTGAGGGTGTAGGATTGGGGTCTGTAGGAAGTTTTGGAAATTCGTACTACTGTGTACTAAATTTGGTACAATTTGAATTGTGAGTGAACCGATAGAGTTGTAATCATGAAACTTGGATTTAGGGTCAATGTGGGGTTGTAGGGTTAGGGTAAGTTGGAGGTTTTGGAAATTCATACTACTGTGTACTAAATTTGGTACAATTTGGATTGTGAGTGAACCGATAGCGTTGGAATTCGGAAACTTGGGATTAGGATCACTGTGGAGTGTAGGTTTGGGTTAAGTAGGAAGTTTTGGAAATTCGTACTACAGTGTACTAAATTTGGTAGAAATTGAATTGTGGATGAACCGATAGAGTTAGAATTCTGAAACTTGGATATAGGATCACTGTGGGGGTGTAGGATTGGGGTCTGTAGGAAGTTTTGGAAATTCATACTACTGTGTACTAAATTTGGTACAATTTGAATTGAGGGTGAACCGATAGAGTTGGAATCCTGAAACTCGGATTTAGGATCACTGTGAGGGTGTAGGATTGGGGTCTGTAGGAAGTTTTGGAAATTTGTACTACAGTGTACTAAATCGATAGAGTTGGAATCCTGAAACTTGGATATAGGATCACTGTGGGGGTGTAGGATTGGGGTCTGTAGGAAGTTTTGGAAATTCATACTACTGTGTACTAAATTTGGTACAATTTGAATTGAGGGTGAACCGATAGAGTTGGAATCCTGAAACTTGGATTTAGGATCACTGTGAGGGTGTAGGATTGGGGTCTGTAGGAAGTTTTGGAAATTCGTACTACAGTGTACTAAATTTGGTACAAATTGAATTGTGAGTGAACCGATAGAGTTGTAATCCTGAAACTTGGATTTAGGGTGACTGTGGGGTTGTAGGGTTAGGGTAAGTTGGAGGTTTTGGAAATTCGTACTACTGTGCACTAAATTTGGTACAATTTGAATTTTGAGTGAACCGATAGAGTTGTAATCCTGAAACTTGGATTTAGGGTCACTGTGGGGTTGTAGGGTTAGGGTAAGTTGGAGGTTTTGGAAATTCGTACTACTGTGTACTAAATTTGGCACAATTTGAATTGTGAGTGAACCGATAGCGTTGGAATTCTGAAACTTGGAATTAGGATCACCGTGGAGTGTAGGATTGGGTTAAGTAGGAAGTTTTGGAAATTGGTACTACTATGTACTAAATTTGGTACAATTTGAATTGTGGGTGAACCGATAGAGTTGGAATCCTGAAACTTGGATTTAGGATCACTGTGGGGGTGTAGGATTGGGGTATGTAGGAAGTTTTGGAAATTCATACTACTGTGTACTAAATTTGGTACAATTTGAATTGAGGGTGAACCGATAGAGTTGGAATCCTGAAACTCGGATTTAGGATCACTGTGAGGGTGTAGGATTGGGGTATGTAGGAAGTTTTGGAAATTGGTACAACTATGTACTAAATTTTGTACAATTTGAATTGAGGGTGAACCGATAGAGTTGGAATCCTGAAACTTGGATAAAGGATCACTGTGGGGGTGTAGGATTGGGGTCTGTAGGAAGTTTTGGAAATTCGTACTACAGTGTACTAAATTTGGTACAATTTGAATTGTGAGTGAACCGATAGATTTGTAATCCTG
>NW_026883347.1:0-48118 GCF_032173495.1 Musca vetustissima | reverse complement strand
ATATTCCAGGCGGCTAACCGTGTAAATGAATTTGCTACTAAAGAACAAAATGTAACAAATGCCAACCACAGCAATTACCGATTACTAACTTCTTTGTTTGTTCGGTTTTTTTGCAGTTGTTGTCTGTGTTGCTGTTAACATGACGATAAAAACTAAAGCAATTTCCTTAACTTACTTTCTTTAACATTGTTAATGTTGTGTTTTTGTGTGCACATTTTTAGTTCTTGGGGAAATTTCGGTTTCCCCATTTACAATTGTTAGTCATCTATATTCTGCTTTGAAAAAAATGCAATGCAGTGGAATTTTGTTTTGTTGCTCTATGGGAGAGTAATTTGTGCAAGTCTATGGGGCACTACAAACTTACCATGAAAATTCCGTTGAAAATTTGGTAACTTTACATACTTTCTTAGCTGGCTTATTCCAGAACGGTGGTTTCATAAGCCGAGCTTAAAAAAGATATCCAAGCGCGTCGATCTTGAGCGCATCTCCTCTAATTTGAAAGACCATGTTCCGAGATGTTGTCTTTTACTTCGACTTTTCATCTAATTCGTGGTCTTCCCCTTCTGCGTGAACCATCGCTTTTATATGGCTTTTGAGCTTGGGCATTCTCATTCATTCGCACAACATGACCTAGCTGCAGTTGAATACGACTGACTATGTCGATGTCCGCGTGTTGATTGTAAAGTTCACCGTCGACGCAGATCCGCCCGTAGATCTTTCGGAGAATTCTTCTCTCAAACGCCCCAAAAGCTGCCTCATCTGGTTGCGAAAGTAGCCATGCTTCAGATCCATATAACATCACGGGTAGTATCAGCGTTTTATAAAGTGTGAGTTTGGTCTGGCAGGAGGTGGCCTTGTTTTTAAACTGCTTACTTAGACCATAGTAGCATATGTTGGCCATCACTATCCTTCTCCGGATTTTATTTATGGCGGTACCAAGGTATATAACATGTTTAACTACCTCGAAGCTGTAGTTCTCAAGTTCCACAGTTGGTCCGAATCTACTGGACATCTTGTGAGTTGATACCATCAGCTTGGTTTTCTCGCCTTAACTGCCAGACCCATTTTGGCAGACTCCTTCTCAATTCGTTCAATGGTGGCGGTAACCGCTCGCAATGTTCGACCCATTATATCGATGTAATCGGCGAGTAACATGTGTTGTTTGTTGTACAGAGTGCAATTTCTGTTCTTTGCGTCTCGTATGACCTTTTCCAGCAGGATGTTAAAAAGGTCACACGACAAACTGTCACTTTGTCTGAATCCTCGTTCGGTATTGAAGAGCTCCGAGAGGACCTTTCCGACTTTAACTGCTGACCTTGTGCCACCTAAAGTTATCCTGCAAAGCCGTATTAACTTTGCAGGAATGCCGAACGCAGACATGGCTCTAAACACTTATGATCGGATATTGCTGTCGAATACAGCTTTATATCGACGAATAGGTGGTATGTGTCGATGTGTTTTTCGTGGGTTTTTCCAAGATTTGGCATTGATTGTCATTGTTCACACAGCACGCTGGATAGCACTTTATATGCGATGGGAAGGAGACTTATTCCTCTATAGTTGGCAGATATCGTCTTGTCTCCTTTTTTGTTCACGGGACACATCATGCTGAGGTTCCCATCATTGGGGATGCATTCCTCTAGCCAATCTATATCTTACTGGTTCTGGAGTATCTTCTTCGCCGCCACTATTTGATACCAGAAGCTATTCAAAAAGCTCCTTCCAGATCCTCAACACGTCTCTGTCACTGTATCTGTCACCAGGTTTCCATCTTCATCTCTACAGGAGGTTGTGCCTGCACCAAAGTCTTCGGTTTAGTGTTTGTAAAATTTCCGGGGTTAATCCTGACTCCTGTACAACCCTCACGTTTATCTTGTTATATCTTCTTTTTTCTGAAAATACGTTTCTCCTCTTTCCTATTCTCCCGATAATTCTCCATGGCATTACGTATTGCTACTGTCTGCAGGGTTGCCCTATACGAATCAGTGGCATTACGACACTCCTGGTCGTACCACGGGTTTCTTTATGGTGGTCTTTGGTACCCAATTGTTGCTTTTGCTGCAGTTCTACAGCAATTCCTGCCATTGTGTATCGGGACAAGGAGTGCTTTCGTCAAGCATGTGGGTAAGTTGGGCGGAGTAGGCTTCTGCTATATATTGTGTTTGCAGCTATTCGACGTCGAGTTTCCGTGTTACATTAGATCGCACCTTTGCTGGTACATTAAGACGGGTGCGAACCTCGGATGCCAGAAGATGATGGTCCGAATCGATATTCGCTCTTCATATCGATCGAATGTCTAAAACACTGGATGAATGACTTCGGTCTATTACAACATGATCAATTTCATTTTTCGATGTTTGATCAGGAGAAACCCAGGATGGCTTGTGTATATCGAGATGTTTGGATATGTTTAAACAGCTACAATCAACCCGTTTGAATTAGATTGAGTTCCTGAAACAAGAATATTAACACATCCATGTCACATATAATAACATATCTCGTAACTAAAAGTTCAAATGACCCATTGATGTAGGGGAGCCTTCACACATTTAAGGGACCTCCCAATCTTGGTTTCAAAAAATCACGATAATTCAAACAATATTAATCCAATCGGTGTCAAATTTTTACACGTAACTTTGGGCCTATCAAGCTAAGTTAATAATCCTAGTTCGTATCAGAGCGACAAAAAAATAATGGCAGTTTTATTTGATTTGACAATATGTTTACAAAAACTAGGAGTTTTCATCTACATGGAGGAGCCCATATTATTTAATAAAATACACAAAATGCCATTATCAATTCTTGGTGATATTTTATTGTCACCCAAGTGGTTTGTCTTTTGTAGTCAGTAATTGTCTCTTCTTATGTCTATCCATTTTTTTGCTGCTGCCAATAGATAGACAATCCATCCTTCTATTTGTCTTGGCATTTTTATTTTGTTGGTGATGTTGTTATGGCTTGGTGTCATATACAAGCGACACTGAACAGCAACAACAACAACAAAAGACAATAGGAATGACAATTGTTGTTGTTATTGTTGCTGCAATAGCAATTTAACGCCGTGTTACATTTACTATCTTTGGCAAGTTGTTACAGTTGTTGGTTGGACTTACAGACCAACGACTTTGGTCATCGTTTATTATCACCATTCCCCATGTTCAGCTCCAGTTGTTGTTGTTCTGTGTGGATTTTGTTTTCGGAAAATATAGATTTCCTTAGCTTTTCTGCGGTAGTTTAACTTGAAGTGAAGAAAAACAAGAGACAACAAGGCAAGAAGTTGGAGGAAAAAACTCAAAGTCAACTTAAGTTGCCACTGTTGTTGCCTTTTTTAGTTGTCTTGTCCTTGCCTTGCCCCCAACACAAATGTTTCGGACATTTAGTTTTATTTGCTGCTATTGTTGTTGTTGTTGCTGATCTCTTTTTTTGTTGCTCGTTGTTACTGCTGCTGTTCACATTCATACATACATAATTATTGTTGTCATTTGTGTTCATTTGAGATTACAATGCCATGTTTGGTCTGTTGGTCTCTGAAGTTTTTATAGCTCTGCCGGGTTTTTTGTTGCCATTGTCGTAGCTGCTGCAGCTGCTGCTTCTACGGATTTCATGCGACATTGTTTGCAGCAAATTGTTGTCAGTTTATCTTTCAGACAAATGCTATATTATATATATGAGGTGTTATTAACATTCTTTATGGTCAACTAATTAGATTAAAAGGTATTTACAAGCATTATGAGATGTTTGTCATTTGAGTTTGTTTTTGTGTATGTGTGAGTGTTTGCGCTTGTTTTGTTATTGGTGTTGCTGTCAAGGATTAAGTTTCTTTTTCATCATTTGAAGCATATGTGGAGAATGTGTAGAGGATGTAATTTATTGTTGTGTATATAATATTGTATTTTTATAAGGAAATTATAATTATAATATAATAAATTACCACGACAATCGTTGTTATGACCATCTCCGGAAATTGCAATATGGAAAGGGAGAAATTTTCCGTTGACTAGGACAACGCCTATAATTTTCGGTGATGATCAGATAATAATATTTGGATGAAGTGACCCGAAAACTTAATTTTTTGTGCCTGACATCACAACACAACCCACGGTGAAGGGGATCTGTAATTAGAAGAGCTGTACTGAATATTAGTAATATTTGTAAAATTAGATTTTTGTGGAAGTTGTGTAGGGTATCATATGGTCGGCCCCGTCCGACTATACTGCTCCGCTCAGTGGTTTATCCTTAAATCAAGGGAACGTAAGGAAGAACCGAAGACGTCGCGAAGTTAAGTTCAACCAGAACGAACTTTTATACCATTCGTTATAGTTACTGACAGTAACAATGACAAGAAATACACAATTTTAGCAAATCCCAATGAAATTTATTTGACCTTAAAAAACGGTGTTAAGTTTTTATACCTCTCACATGTAGTGTGTATTAATGTTGTTTTAAAAAGTCGAGACATTTATATGGAGACTCTGTCCTGGTAAATTGTGGGTTAGTAGGTTATTTATTTGGAGAAAATGAAATACCAACAAAACAAAACTGCGTTTTTGTATGGGATCCATGTATAACCATGAACTAGCAAATATCTATCGTGCACCCGTTGAATACTTGGAGCCCAATTAACACGAAGTCGGTCGAAAATATATATGTACTTTTACAAAACGCAATTAAGTAATTTTGTGCTCAATTTTGTACGTTGTGCAAAATTTCAACATTTTGTGACAATCGGCGTATCTTTGGGTCAATGTTGCACAATTTATGGTAACTATATCTAAATCTGAACCGATTCCACCAAAAAATTCAGAACATTTTAAGTGTTATCGACGTTGCATACATTACGTTAGTACTAATACGCACTACAGTCCCGATGATATTGATTTATGTATGTAGTTGCTACACTTTTCTTTTTCGCTAATCTTCTTGAAAACATTAAATTCAGAAAAAAGCACCAAATAATTATTTGAATCGATAGTACGATCCATACAATTTAATATTTGTAGATTATCTCATGCAAATATTGACTGCTTTTCAAAAGGTTCATACTCGTAGTCATATTTTGGTATACCCTTTCATACATTTCGGCCGATATCTCACGACTAAATGTTTCAATGTGTAAATTGAAGCGGGTTTGTCTGTACGAGCATGTCAGTAACATTGTCCCACAAAAATATTCGTAAGGCGGTAAATCGCACGATCTATGTAACCAATTGTCCGGTCCTGAAAATGAAATAAACTGTTCCCGTCTTCTTTAGAACACGTGTCATGCAAGTCAATCTCTTGCATTTTGGGCCAAAAAAGTCTGATATCATCTCATGATGATGATGACATCCGCCATTAAAACGCACAGAAATGTATCTTATTTATACCCTTCACCACACTGTGGTACAAGGTGCATATGTTTGTAATAGGTAAAAGGAAACGAGATAGACACATAGTTCCCTTTGAGAATATGCATAGATTCACTTTCTGAGCTGATTTATGCATGTCCGTCCGTCCGCCTGTAGATGTTAAATTGTAAACAAAGTACAGGTCGCATTTATGATCCGATTTGGATGAAATTTGGTACAAGTCACTTATTTGGCCCAAGGACGAACCCTATTGAAATTGGGGAAAATCGGTTCAGATTTAAATATAGCTCCCATATATATTTTCGTCCGATTTAAGGTAAATGGTGCACCAAAGTCCCTATATATCATTCGATTTGCACGAAATTTGGCATAGAGTATTGAATTAGCTCCAGAATGATGTGTGCTAAGTTTCGTGAAAACCGGTTCAGATTTAGATATAGCTCCCATATATAGTTTTGTCCGATTTTATGTAAATGGTCCACCAAAGTCCCTATATACCTTTCAATTTGTATGTCATTTGGCACAGCGTACTAAATTAAGTCTAGAATGATGTGTGATAAATTTCGTGAAAATCGGTCTAGATTTAGATATAGCTCCCATATATATTTTCGTCCGATTTAAGGTAAATGGGCATCAAAGCCCCTATATATTTTCCGATTTGCACGAAATTTGGCATAAAGTACTGAATTAGGTCAAGAATGACGTGTGCCAAGTTTCGAGGATCAGATCGGGTCAGATTTATATATAGCTCCAATATATATTTTCGTCCGATTTAATGTGCACTAAAGAACCAAAGTATTTAAGTGTGTCAAGTTTTCTTGAAATTGTTTCAGATTTACATATAGTTCCTATAAGTACTTTCGCCCGATTTTAAGTAAATGGTGTACTAAAGACCCATAGCTAGGCCGATTGGCAAAACGTACAGAAAATAATTTAAATTAATCGCGGGCAAGTTTCCTTGAAATCGGTTTAGATTTAGATATGGCATAGCATCCATATATAATTTCGACCTATTCACGTTGATTGTAAACCAAATAATCAATGGGTGCTGATTGATTCTGCTTTTTTACGTACACTTTGAGCCAAAAATTACCTTCGTCGCTGAACAAAGTTTTTCAACTACAAAAGTAGTCAATAAATGAAGCCTAAACATTCATTTACAATCAATAGGACATCCAGGAGATAGGAATAAAAACGTAAATTTGAGTAGAATAAGGATACTCCTTTAAAGTTTAATGAAGCCATAGAATTTTGATAGAAGAATTAAAAATTGTTTAAATTATCACAAAATATATTCTGCTGGTACCAATCACCCTTTAAAATGTTCACTTCAAAGTCTTTTATAACAATTTCTCCATTGCCAAGTCATTGCTCACTGTCAACACTACATAATTTATTCATGACACTCTCATATCTTCATATATGGAAATGGATGGATCTATTACATGGCCGGACAACCCTAACTATCTTACAAGATTTTCCAACATTTTTTTTCACTTCGAAATAATTATTCGCTTTATGCAAATAAATAAATGATTCAAACCATATATAGACATTAACTTCATGTACGTGTTGTTCGTATGCCATATTAGGTATGTGTCCTAAACAATTATACACTTCATCTATTTAATTTTAATTATAATGTGTCTGAAAAAATGTATAATTTTTCTACTTTTGTTTGTTTGCTACAATTCTTGTTACGGTCATTGATTTTTAGTTATACAGAAAATGTATCTCTACATTTATTTAATTCCATGTATGTATGTAGGTATGTTGCACACGACATTAGTGACAATACTTCATTACAGATATTGGCTTATGAGTGTTGTAGAGACATGATAGGCATAAAGGAAAACACTGAACAATTAATCGTAATTATTAGAAGGGATGCCATTCTATGTATTTTAAAAAACAAGAAAAAATATTGCTAAATTCGACCAGGCATAACTCTAAATTCAGAGTCTTTGTTAAAATGGCATTGCTCTATATATTTTTGCGGGAGAATTTTAATACCTCCAAAATTCCAAATACAAAGTTATTGTCACTTTTGAAAAAAATGGATTCTGAGATGGCCTGTTTTATCCTTTGGGATCCTGATATGCAAAATTAGGATCTTCAAAATACATAAAATCGGCGACCATCAAAATACCTAAAATCCTGTGGAAATTAAATTATGACCTTGAAAATACATAAGATTGATCGTCAGCGGTACAAGGGTCTATGTTGACATATTAACCTTCACATAAGGCTTTTATCAATGTGAAGCACGGAATAATTTCCAACAAGAGATATTTTATTAATTGAAACTTCGCAAACCAGGACTACAGGAGACTAACTAGAGGTATTTATATCTTCCATGAGTATTTTAAGGACCGATTTCTTTCGAGCGGCCAAACATGTTCCAACATTCAAAATTACCTGTATTTTAACTTCCTGGAAACCGAAACACGATCCCATATTTAAAATATTTTCTGTTAGGAAATATTTCAGCCTCTAGCAAAGTGGAATGCAGCAGGTTTCCTATAGTCATATATTACTAATGTCTTTTGAAAACTAAAGCCTTTCGAGAGGTTTTGTCAAAAAGAAGACTTTCATGTTAACTTCTAGACGACTTTTACAGAGACGGGAACTTCCAAGGGTATTTCACATACTAAAGTTCCTTTTAAAGACTGCAAAACTTCTGGAGGTAAGGTCTGAAGGGCAAATGTTCCAGATGTATCCTATAACCAGACGATCCCCCAAAGTTTTTCTGTAAAGAAAAAACCTTCTGGTGGTCTTCTTTTGGATGAAGAACACACTTTAAAGATCTTCTAAAGGCAGAATACCTTACAAAGGCCTTCAATATACCGAAGACCGTCTCGAAGTCTTCTATAGCCATATGATCATCTACTGATCTTATAGAAAACTTGTATTATAGATATACTTATAGAGTTCTTCTATTAGTAGAAGGCCTTTTGTAGACAGATTACTCTGGGGGACTTCAGTAAGAGTCGTCTAAAGACTAGATACCTTTAGGGGATATTCTATACGAAGAACATCTTCTATAGGCAGGAGAAGGTATTTAATATAAAGAAAACCTTCAAGAGGTAGTGCTCTATAGATTAGGTATTCTACAAGCGAATACCTTCAGGTGGTATCTTATATAAAGAAAGCCTTCAAGGGGTAGTGCTCTATAGATTAGGTCTTCTACAAGCAGAATACATTTAGGTGGTATCTTATATATAGAAGGCCTTGAGGAGATGTATTATAGATGGAATGCTTTCAGGATGTCTTCTGTAACAAGAAGTCGCTTAAGGCAGAATATCTCCAGGTGTATTCTATACTCAGTAGACATAATTGAGGCATAGGTACATCTAAAGGTCAGATAAGATATTCAACGAGGTTCGTATAGACGGAAGGCTTTATTTTGTAACATGGTTTTTGGTCAAAAATCGGCGATTTTCCGAAAATATTTTTTCAAAGGTCCGCCATTTTGTTAATTTTAGAGCGAAGTCAATAATCCTAGTTCATACGAGAGCCAGACATGTACTCTTTCTAACACCGTTGGATTTTTCGTATTCCGTTGTTCCAGTGAGGAGTTATCATGCCCGCCATCAAAAATAAGGACTTTTCTTAAATTACAAAAAACAACAACAAAACAATAACAAAAATTTTTTGTAAATTATTTTTCTTCTCTTTTAAATCTTCAAATATATATGTGCAAAGTTACAAACCTTAACAAGCATTGGTATTGATTTACCAGCCCATTGAAAATCTTGAAAAATTAAAATCGAGAATGGGTGGGGTTCCCTTAAATGAGTCATCTAAAGACTTATGCAGATCTCCAAGAGATATTCTTCATGCAGAAGACCTTCAAGAGATCTTCTATAGACATAAGACCCTTTGGAGGTCTATATTCATCATCTGTGTATTGATTTACCAGCCCATTGAAAATCTTGAAAAATTAAAATCGAGAATGGTTGGGGTTCCCTTAAATGAGTCATCTAAAGACTTATGCAGATCTCCAAGAGATATTCTTCATGCAGAAGACCTTCAAGAGATCTTCTCTAGACATAAGACCCTTTGGAGGTCTATATTCATCGTCTGTGTATTTAAGAACTCCAGGAAGTTGTCTGAAAACTGGAGATGCCCAGGTAGATATTCTATACGCAGAAGACTTCTATTGGGGTGCTATAAACAAAGAACTGCTAAAGGTTTCCAATACACATAATAACTTCAGGAAGTAAACCATAGAAAGAACGCTATCAGAAGACCCTCAGCACACTAATTCGTGAATACCTCCACGAATTTACCTAAAGACTAAATAATTTTAGGGGTATTTTATATGTACGTAGAAGGCTTTTAGAGGGGTGCTATAGACAAAGAACTCCTAAAGAGGATCTTCCGTATATCTACTATAGACATAACGCTTTCAGGGCATCTTTTATACATAGAATGTGTTTTCAATAATGAAAATACGTGTCGAAGGTCACCTATATGAAGAAGATCACCACATATATTCAAGAGATCATCTATAGACAGATGACCCTTTGGAGGTCTCCTCTATATAGAAGATATTGAGAAGATCTTCTGTATATTGAAGGCCTCCACAAGTTCGTCTATATGGTGAAGATCTTCAAGGCGATATTCTATACGTAGAAGACTCCCAGAAGTTCTGAAGAACCTTCCATACAATACAATACACAGAAAATCTTCAGAAGGTCTGCTATAGACAGAACGCAATCAGTATACCTTCTATACATAAAGGCCAACGAGATGGCTTCCATAGACAGAAGAACTACTGACGATTAAGAATAAAAAAACTACGTTTTGAAGGTATCTATAAGAAGACTACCAGTTATTTGCTACATATATAATATATTTTCTATAGATGAACGAAGAAATGACAAAAGGATTTTCCAGAGGCCGCTCTGATATATTTTGTATATTGAAAGTCTCAAAAGGGTTTTTATAGACCGAAGACCTATTACAGATAGATTGAAGATTTTTTAGAGAAAATCCTCCTGTAGGTCTCCAAGGGTTCTTCTTCAGAAAACACTAAGGTGCGTTCTTCTATGGGCGAATTATGGTCAACAGTCATTCACTGTACAGGCGCTTCTGAAGTAGATGACATTTTACAGAAAAATGTTTACAGGTCAGTTCAGAGGCTTTATATTGACCTTCTGTAAAAGACTTTCCTGAAGACTTACTTGAGGTATTTAGACCTTCTGTAGGTATTAACATCTTCATACCTTTCAGAGAAGTTATATAAAAACTTTTAGAGGATTTCCGCGGACTGAAAAAATTCTAGAGATATTTTGTAAACAGAGGTTCTGCTAGAGGTTCTTTTAAGATGTCATTTGTGAAATGAGAACCTTCTAAAAAATGTGTTAACAAAAAATTTTTCTAGGTGTCTTCTACAGACAAAAGCAAAAAATACCTAAATTGGCAACTCTACCATCAGGCTCCTTTTTATTTGTCCCTCCATCCATCCCCCCCTTTAACCCAACACATTTTCATGTCAAGCATATCAAAATGTATGGGCATTACCAAGAATTACTTTGCAAGTTATTATCTATCAGTGGCAAATGTTGAATTGCTGTAATATGAGATGGTCTAAACACTTCGACCATTTTATGTGTTAACTGAATGCTAACTATGGTCAGTAGTTATGTTTACATACAAATAACAACAATAATAGACAATAAGAACAACAACATCAGCAACACTAAACAACACAAAGATATGTATGCCCATACACGAGTGTGTCTCTTTTTTGAAAATATACAAAACTTGAGTCCACACATCAGTGAGCGTAGTAATCATAAGTGATGATGCCTGCTGACTACGCGTTTAGCGCACGTTCCACGTTCTTTGCCAAATCAATTCCAAAGCTTAAGGAATGGAGCACGTAAGAACAGTCATCGTCGTCATCGTCATCATTTGGCTGACTGGCTGCTTGGTTGGCAGTTGCTTGATACTGCGCTTCTGTTGCACCCAATGCTACCAAGAATTTGTCTTTGGTCTTTTGGACTGCAAGCAATCCTGATTCAAATATGGTAAAATACAATGGCTAAAAGGAAAAGACCATCGAGACCAAAGCAGAAACAGTCGCCATCTATGTTAAAAAACAAACTCAAATGGAAACCAAGTAACAAAACAGAGATAATAATTCCTTCGTGGAATTCATATGGTTGTCAATTGACACACTCCATGGTTGGTGGGATGGTCAGGAGTCAAAGATGGAATGGGTGACTTTTTTTGAGTTCTACAATTTGCTTGATACTTTTTCTCGACATTATAATATCAGCAGCAGTACAAAAACAACAACATGCCAAAAATTACAACCCCAGGAACAACATGTTGATATGCAATGACTTTTTTGTCGTTTGGTTGGATTGCTTGCTGCATATTTGCGAATGTGATTCTGTGAGGAGTTATTACGGGATATTGGTTTGAAAGGGTGACACAACCGGGAATAATAGAAGGAGGTCTTTTATAGTCAGGATACTATCCGAACTCATTCCATAGGTAGAATATCCCATAGTCTGACGACTATCAGGAGGTATTCTTGTATAGATCACCTTCAGGGAGTCGTTTCAAGACAGGAGACACAATGCTTGTAGGTTCTAGCCTTCAAGAAATAGAAGACCTAACAGTGATCTTCTATCTCAAGATCGCACGGGGCCGACTATATTATACCCTTCACCATTAGGATTATATTAAACCAGTAAGGAAAGTAGTAAAGTCGGACTGGGCCGACTATATGATTCCCTTCACCACTTTGGGTATATTCTACATATGTGTCCGAAAAGACGTCGCCTTTTTGAAGGAATTTTGACAAGAAATTGAACGAACTTAAATATGTGATTTTTATGTCATTCTGGAACCTATGCTAAATTTCATTTAATTTGGCCAAGTTTAGAGTCGTTTGCGCACAGATTTGTGTAAATCGATTTAAGGGAACCCCACCCATTCTCGATTTTAATTTTTCAAGAATTTCAATGGGCTGGTAAATCAATACCAATGCTTGTTAAGGTTTGTAACTTTGCACATATATATTTGAAGATTTAAAAGAGAAGAAAAATAATTTACAAAAAATTTTTGTTATTGTTTTGTTGTTGTTTTTTGTAATTGAAGAAAAGTCCTTATTTTTGATGGCGGGCATGATAACTCCTCACTGGAACATCGGAATCCGAAAATTCCAACGGTGTTAGAAAGAGTACATGTCTGGCTCTCGTATGAACTAGGATTATTGACTTCGCTCTAAAATTAAGAAAATGATGGACCTTTGAAACATTATTTTTGGAAAATCGCCGATTTTTTACCAAAAACCAAGTTAAAAAATAAGGAAGATCTTCACCGATTGGCTTTATCCTAGTTCATACGAGAGCTATACACTCCCAGAGAAACGTTGCAAAATTTGGAACCGATTGGATTATTAGTTTTTGAGTTATCGTGCCCGCCATTCGCAAAAAAATATTTAGAGAAAAACGCGTTTAAAGTTTGAGAAGCCCTTCAGCCGTCACTTGATGCTGACACAATAAATCGGTTATATCTTCAAGAGTTCTTGAGATTTTCACTTGAAATTTTGTAGAGACATTCTTGAATTAGTGTAGATTCGAATTAAATCAAAAAATTTGTTGACCCCGAGAATGGGGGGGGGGGGGTCCCCTCAATGTAAACGGTCCCTATATATCTTTCGATTTGCACGAAATTTGGTACAGCCTAATCATTTAGGTCTAGAATGATGTTTGCTAAGTTTCGTGAAAATCGGTCCAGATATAGCTCCCATATATATTTTCGTCCGATTTCATGTAAATGGTGTCCCAAAGACTTTATACATCTTTCGATTTCCACGAAATTTGGCGTAACGTATTGAATTAAGCCTAGAGTGATGTCTGCCAAGTTTCAAGAAAATCGGTCCAGATTTAGATATAGCTCCCACATATAGTTTCGTCCGAATTTTTGAAAATGGTGCACCAAAGTCCCTATATATCTTTCGATTTGCACGAAATTTGGCATAACGTACTGAATTGAGCCTAGAATGATGCCTGCCAAGTTTCGTGAAAATCGGTCCAGATTTAGATATAGCTCCCATATATAGTTTCGCCCGATTTCATATAAATGGTGCACCAAAGTCGCTGTATATCTTTCGATTTGCACGAAATTTGGCATAACGTACTGAATTGAGCCTAGAGTGATGTCTGCCAAGTTTCGTGAAAATAGGTCAAGATATAGATACAGCTCCCATATATAGTTTCTTCCGATTTCATGTAAATGGTCCACCAAAGTCCCTATATATCCTTCGATTTGCAGGAAATTTGGCATAATGTACTTATTTGAGCCTAGAATAATATCTGCCAAGTTTCGTGAAAATCGGTCCTGATTTAGATATAGCTCCCATATATTTTTTCGTCCGATTTCATGTAAATGCACCAAAGTCGCTATATATCCTTCGATTTGCATGAAACTTGGCATAACGTACTGAATTGAGCCTAGAGTGATGTCTGCCTTGTTTCGTGAAAATCGCTCCAGATTTAGATATATCCTCTTTTTATTATAGATTGATTTTAAGTAATTGACGCACCAAGGAAATTAGTATAACCTAACCTGTGACAAGTTTGTTTGAAATCGCTTAATATTTGGATAGAGCTTCCATATATATTTTCGCCCGATTTCAAGTAAATTGGGAATTAAACTCCTCATGTGAGTCAGATTGACATCAAATTTTGCACAACGTCCAAAATTGGGCATAGAATTACGTACTTGCGTTTTCTAGAAGTACAGACATAGCCCAACGGATGACCTATTTATATTTGTTTGAAGTCGATTTATATACTTTATGGATAGATCTAGGTAGATTCATATTTAGATAAAAATCACATATTTCATCCAATTTCATGTTAATAGTCCTGTTTATTATACGCATAGTGGTGAAGGGTATCATATATTCGGCCTCGTCCGACTTTACTACTTTTCTTACTGGTTTTTTATTGTAGAATCCAGTTTCTTGATTAGTCTCCAAATTAATACGTTTACAGATGTGAATATGTGCATCTGAATATTTCTGATACTCCCACTGGCTGTAACCACAGATCTTCTATAGCAATTGAATAAATGCAACGTGGTGTGTGGACCAATACCTACCAGCATCAATATATAGTGGGACCGCTCTCTCTCTCTCTCTCTTTCTCTAGATAGTACAGATCCTTCTTGACACACCTTGGTGTGTGAGTTCAATTCGTTATGTGATGATTAGGATGGTTCTCTATGAGTCATGCAAGCAAATGATGACATTACGGAATTATCTTAGTTTCCTCATATAGATGGTCCACCGGTGCCATTAGGAAACCCACTACTGCAACATTCTGACATTTTTGAATACTTTCAGCTAGCACATTGCAGAGGTCAAAAAGCTTCCGGAGTTATCATTCCAGCGTTGGAACAAATATAGTTACAATAGGGACATACACTTCTTATACCGGAACTCCTCGTAGGACTGGCGTCTTCGTATATAATTGATTAGTCAACCTTTCAACCTGGTCGGAGCGAAATGTTCTTGAAGTCCTCAATCAGTAGGGCATGATTGAGGGTATCAAAGATTTTTAATAGGTCAAGCGCTCCCCACACTGTTCTATGGTACGGTCTGGTTTCCGGATGGAGTGCAACTCGGTTGGTATACTATGCTAATCCGCAACTGGATAGCTATACCTAATGTAACGTAAAAATAATACTTCAAGAATCATCGCTACTGGGGAAAAATTCTTAAACTACTTCAGTATCGGATACATCCTGCCTTCCGTAACGATATTGGTGGCTATCGACAAATTACAAATGACTATCGACAAATTAAGGGCTTTAGTCGGATACCCGACTCCATGCTCATCCATCAACAATATCATAGAGATTTCGTCCGCGCTTCTGTGAAAAGACAGTTTATACAACGTACTACCCTTCACTTAGCCCTGTCACTCAGTTACCGTTTCGAAGTTATATGTGACTCGGTGGTATATCATCCTTAATTCTATGGTTCGACCGTTGTCCACAGTTTTCTCACACCGGTTCCAATGTTGTAACACATCAGATGCTCTAACCACTTATTCCGTTTATGCTTCGCTACAAATCTGTTGATCTCAAAAGTGAGTTCCCTGACCCTGGGATCTGCAGGTATAGGACGTCAAAGCTCTTCACACTCATTTGATAGCCCAACTGCTGTATCTGCTGGGAAATTGGGTCTAGACTCGGGTACTCGATCTGCAGGATTAAATGTATCGCCTCAATTGCAATGATGTCCAGGAATTACCTTTACGCTACCCGTACATTGGAAGGAATGACTGTTACTATGAAACGATGAAATTTTGCCAGTTCAGATACGGCACAGCATTCAGAAGTCATGAAAACAGGCGGTGTGCTGAAGGAGAAAATAAAAATTACCGGTGGACGGTCAACTTCAGTTATGAAACCGGGTGACAATATGATTATATCTGCTGAATTGTTACAATACTCCCTAATTCTGCCGGTGACATTCTCATTAACCAACTTTTGTATACTTTTCACCAGACTGTGGTACAGGGTATTATGTCTTTGTGCATATGTTTGTAACAGGCAGAAATAATCGAGACAGACCCATGGTTCCTTTTGAGAATATGCATAGAATCACTTTCTGAGTCGATTTATGCATATCCGTCCGTCATGTTAAATTGTAAACAAAGTACAGGTCGAATTTATAATCCGAATTGGATGCAATTTGGCACAACTCATTTGTTTGGCCCAAATACGAACCCTATGGAAATTGGGAAAAATCGGTTCAGATTTAGATATAGCTCCCATATATATATAACGTACTGAATTAAGTCTAGAATGATGTGTGCAAAGTTTCGTGAAAATCGGTTAATATTTAGATATAGCTCCTATATATAGTTTCGTCCGATTTTAGGTAAATAGTCCACTAAAGAAATTTGGCACAGCGTAATGAATAAGTCTGGAATGATGTGTTGTAAGTTTCGTGAAAATCCGTTCAGATTTAGATATAGCTCCCCTATACAGTTCCGCCCGATTTTAGGTAAATATGTCACTAAAGTCCCAATATATCTTTCGATTTGCACGAAATTTGGCACAGTGTAATAAATAAGGTCAAGAATGATGTGTGTTAAGTTTCGTGAAAATCGGTTCAGATTTAGATATAGCTCCCATATATATCTGCGTCCGATTTAAGGTAATTGGTGTACCAAAGTCTCTATATATCTTTCGATTTGCATGAAATTGGCATAGCGTACGGAATTAAGTCTAGAATGATGTGTGCTAAGTTTCATGAAAATCGGTTCAGATATAGATATAGCTCCCATATATATATATATATATATATTTATATATATTCATCCGATTTAAGGTAATTGGTGCATCAAATACCCTGTATATCTTTGCACGAAATTTGGCATAGCGTGCTGAATTGCGACTATGATAATATGTGCTTATTTTCACGAAAATCGGTTCTGATTTATATATAGCTTCCATATATAGTTTCGTCCGATTTTAGGTAAATGGTGCACTAAAGTCTCTGGAAATCTTTCCATTTGCACGAATTCTGGCATAACGTACTGAATAAAGTATAGAATGATGTGTGTAAAGTTTCGTGAAAATCGGTTCAGATTTGGATATAGCTCCCATATATATTTTCGTCCGATTTTATGTAATTGGTGCGCCAAAGTCCCTATATAGGATACATCTGTTGAATATACCCAAAGAGGTAAAGGGTATCATATAGTCGGCCCAGTCCGACTTTACTACTTCCCTTACTGGTTATACCCTTCACCACACTGTGGTACAGGGTATTATGTCTTTGTGCATATGTTTGTAACAGGCAAAAATAATCGAGATAGACCCATGGTTCCTTTTGAGAATATGCATAGAATCACTTTCTAAGTCGATTTATGCATGTCCGTCCGTCCGTCCGTCCGTCTGTCCGTCTGTCCGTCTGTCTGTCCATGTTAAATTGTAAACAAAGTACAGGTCGCATTTATGATCCGAATTGGATGAAATTTGGCATAGGTCACTTATTCGGCCCAAGGACGAACCCTATTGAAATTGGGAAAAATCGGTTCAGATTTAGATATAGCTCCCATATATATATTTAACCGATTTAATGTAAACGGTCCCTATATATCTTTCGATTTGCACGAAATTTGGTACAGGCTAATCATTTAGGCCTATAATGATGTCTGCCAAGTTTCGTGAAAATCGGTCCAGATTTAGATATAGCTCCCATATATAGTTTCGTCCGATTTCAGGTAAATGGTGCCCCAAAGTCCCTATATATCTTTTGATTTGCACGAAATTTGGCATAACGTACTGAATTAAGCCTAGAGTGATGTCTGCCAAGTTTCGAGAAAATCGGTCCAGATGTAGATATAGCTCCCATATATAGGTTCGTCCGATTTCATGTAAATGGTGCCCCAAAATCCCTATATATCTTTTGATTTGCACGAAATTTGGCATAACGTACTGAATTAAGTCTAGAGTGATTTCTGCCAAGTTTCGAGAAAATCGGTCCAGATTTAGATATAGCTCCCATATATAGTTTCGTCCGATTTCATGTAAATGGTGCCCCAAAGTCCCTATATATCATCCGATTTCCACGAAATTTGGTACAACCTAATCATTTAGGTCTAGAATGATGTCTGCAAAGTTTCGTGAAAATCGGTCCAGATTTAGATATAGCTCCCATATATAGTGTCGTCCGATTTCATGTAAATGGTGCCCCAAAGTCCCTATATATCTTTCGATTTGCACGAAATTTGGCATAGCGTGTTGAATTGAGTCTAGAATGATGTCTGCCAAGTTTCATGAAAATCGGTCCTGATTTAGATATATCTCCCATATATAGTTTCGTCCGATTTCATGTAAATGGTGCCCCAAAGTCCCGATATATCTTTCGATTTGCACGAAATTTGGTACAGCCTATTCATTTAGGTCTAGAATGATGTATGTAAAGTTTCGTGGAAATCGGTCCAGATTTAGATATAGCTCCCATATATAGTTTCGTCCGATTTCATGTAAATGGTACACCAAAGTCCCTATATATCTTTCGATTTGCACGAAATTTGGCATAACGTACTTAATTGAGCCTAGAAGGATGTCTGCCAAGTTTTATGAAAATCAGTCCAGATTTCTATATAGCTCCCACTTATATATAGCTCCCACTTATAGTTTCGTCCGATTTCATGTAAATGGTGCCCCAAAGTCCCTATATATCTTTCGATTTTCACGAAATTTGGTACAGCCTAATCATTTAGGTCTAGAATGATGTATGTAAAGTTTCGTGAAAATCGGTCCAGATTTAGATATAGCTCCCATATATAGTTTCGTCCGATTTCATGTAAAGGGTACCCCAAAGTCCTATATATCTTTCGATTTGCACGAAATTTGGCATAACGTACTGAATTGAGCCTAGATTGATGTCTGCGTTGTTTCGTGAAAATCGGTCCACATTTAGATATAGCTCCCTTTTATTAAAGATTGATTTTAAGTACTTGACGCACCAAGGAACCAATAGGAACAAAACGTTCTGAAATTAGTATAACGTATCCTGTGACAAGTTTGTTTGAAATCGCTTAATATTTGGCCCGATATCAAGTAAATTGTTAGTCAGTTTGACATCAAATTTTGCACAACGTACAAAATTGAGCATAGAATTATGTAGTTTCGTTTTCTAGAAGTACAGACATAGCCCAACGGATGACCTATTTATATTTGTTTGAAGTCGATTTACATACTTTATGGATAGATCTACGTAGATTCACATTTAGATAAATATCACATGTTTTATTTCATTCAAGTACATGCTAATAGTCCTGTTTATTATACCCATAGTGGTGAAGGGTATCATATAGTCGGCCCCGTCCGACTTTACTACTTTCCTTACTGGTTTTGTTTTGCAAATGTTTTTTTATAATATATATATATATATATATATATAATGAAATGGAATTTGGCAGGTTAGGTTACCGTGGACATGTGAGCGGATTTATGTACCTAATAAGAATCCATTCTACCGAATTTAAGCGAATTCGGTTGCAAAACGCCCTCGAGAACCCCAAAATACCGAAATTTCCAGAAAAACAAGAACTATATTTATAATTTTTAGCGGAGACATTTGGTACCCAATATAAACCCATTGTATCAATTTCAGCAAATTCGCTGGAATAGTGTGTTCAAGAACCCCAAAGTATCGAAAATTGGGGAACCTTATATGGAGGCTATGTCTAAACGTGGACCGATAAAGCTCATATTGGAACATTCAGACAAAAGACAACTTTATGCTACATTTTGGTGATCTATCTCAATTCGTTTAGGTCTCTTAGGAAGCTTCTTTTGAATATATCCAAAGTGGTAAAGGGTATCATATAGTCGGCCCGTCCGACTACGTTTTGTTTCCAGGCAAATCATGTTCAGAGGTTATCAACATTTTTAAGTCTTCGGAAGCTAATCTCTAAAATAAAAAGTCCCTTTGCGGACATAAAATGTGTATAAGGTCTTCGGATTTCTTACAGACACAAACCCTTATACATATCTTCCTGGATAGAATACCTTCAGAACGTCTACAAGTTATATGCGGACAGAAACCCTTCTTAAGATCTCCAATGCAACCAAACCTTCCAAAGTGTCCGTATGCCATATTTAAAATTCCATCATCCAAATTTGTCCTCTCCTTTTCATAGTAGTGCTAACTCACATAAGATGACACAAAGACACTATGCCAATAAGAACAACAGCAACAACAATATTTGCTACCAATGCAATATTCAACCCGAAGCATGGAACAGTCATCATCATCAGCAGCATAAAACACCAGGAGAGAAAAAACAGCAAAGAACAGACAGACAAACGACGATGACGACAACTTGTGTTGAAAATACCTTTTGACTCTCTGACTAATGTATGCGCATACTTGACAGTGTCATATTGTAAATGTGAAACGTGATGCCACTTTAGGTGAAAAGCTGCTATTACCTTGTTGTTGTTGTTGGTGTATTGCCGTTTTTTGCTTCATCTTTCTCTCTCTGTAGTTGGCTTGGTTAATACATTCCCGAATGCTCGTAATGCAGTTGTTTGGATGTCGTTGGTACTTTGATAGAGGTTTTTGATGTTGCTGTTGTTGCTATTTTGCAATCTTCCTCTTGGCCTTAAGCAGCAGTCATCATGGCCTGTTGCATGGATTGCGTGAGTGAATCTGGGTGTTATGTTTGAGTATGTCATGCCTCGAAATGGATTGGAGTAGATTTCACCCAAAGCCGTTGTTTTTTGGTTTTGTTGTTTTCTGTTTCCTTGCGTCCTGGACTATGTGGTGGCAAGGTTGGTGCCACCACCACATCGGGCATGGATTTTACAGCCTCGCTGGTCCGCCGTTTTGTGCCTTCAGTTATGTTTACTTTTAGAAAAAAACAGCATGTTTAAACAAATCTTGTAGACCTTATCATTAGGCATACTTTTTTAAGTAGTGCTACTTGTGGTGGCTTTTGGATTCTGCTGATTTTTTTTTGTCGCTGTCCCACCATTCCGCTAAATGCTGATTCTTGGAGTTCCTGTGAGGATATAGAAATGGTAGTCGTGTTAGGAAATCTACAGCACACGCTTTGATAGTCCAAAGGTGACTTTTTAACATATGAACGACACAATATGCAACACATAATGCTGTTCGTTCGGAGGTTGGATGGTTGGCTGTTGGGCTGGTTAGTTGGCACAAGGCATAGTAGGCATCATGAAGAATGAAAAAACGACCACTAACTTAATAATAGAATCAGCAGAGTCATCATCCGGCAGCAGCATATCATTGCGAACAGAAGAAGTTGTTGGTAATGGTGGCATTAGTACTGTTGTCAAACAGTAATGCACATCTGTAATCTACATCAGGATCACTGTCATTTTGTATTCATAATAATACGGGAAATGAGTGAGCTGCACTTTGGGATTACGGAAGTATTCTGGGTTCATATGTAGAGATGACCATTTTTAAGTCTGAAGCTGTTTGGTACCATTTCGTTCATTTAGTTCGATAGTTAATTTTTGTTCAATCATTCATTGGTACATGTCCGTTAATTAGGTCAATGAGCGAGAAGACCTGAATGAACGATTTGATCAAAAGGAACATGAACATGAGCAAAAAAGAACGTCTGCAGCAAAAGGAACTAGATGAACAAACTGACCGTATCTAGTACCGATAGTTCCTTTTACGGTACATTTTCTTTGAACAAGTTCGTTCCGCAACGCTCCAACTCTAATATTTTTCAAAGACTATCACAGGCATTAAAATGTCAAAGACTCATTTCAAAGACTAACACAAACGCGCCCCCACCCCCTCTGCGTTCGTCCCAGATCCATCCGAAGTTATCGGATTTGTATAGCCAGTACTAAGTGCTACTGATTCTGCAATAGTAACAATTAATACAAAGGCGGCATTAAAGCAGTAGAGCGATTGGTCAATCAAGCATTACGAAGTTCGCATAAACGGGTTATTATTTCTGGAACAACTATTTGAGGCTACACAAGGCCACCCGAACGCAGTATGTAATTAGACGACTCAAGTGATTTGAGTATCATCGGACAGCGAGCTGGAAACGCCACCAAGAACAGTGAGAGAGGGTGGTCCGATAAACATTATGCAATTTATTGTTGCATCGTCGCAGTCGGGCCAGAGAATACTAAGCGGAGCTACGTCCCGGAGTCCAAGAAGTGAGGGAGGATATTAGGATGACCATACATTAGCGGATAATCTAGTGAACTGAAGATTATGATAATCATGCTGAATAAGCCCAAGGCCTAACGAGGTCAGACGGCTCAGATGATTTGCATATCATCGAACACCGAGCAGGACACACTGGCAATACGAATACGAAGCAGAGCAAGAAGTGAGGGTGGAGATGGAAAATAATGTGTTGGTATTGCCGAATAAGCCAGAAGCAAGGTAGAATTCGCCTGCACCGATGCACTATCCCCAGACACAATCAGGGTACTCCAGCCGTATCTAAACGCAGCAAAAGCGTTGCATAAACCAGTGAGCGGAGCAGTATAGTCGGACGGGGCCGACCATACGATACCCTACAAAACTACCACGGAATTAAAATTTTCTGCGGATGTTTATTCCGAGTCTGGGCAATATTTGTACCCTCTTGCCCGATTAGATGTAAACAGCGCCTCTTCCTCACACTAGTCTATAGATCAACTCGAAAATAACACAAAAAAATTAAGTTTTCGGTCCAATTCATCCCAAAATTATTATCTGATCATCACCGAATTTATAGGCGTTGGCCTTGACCATAACTGGAACCTCATGGAACATTTCAAAGCGATCAGCGCTATAGTTCCCGTCTGTAGAGTGATAATGGGTTACAAAATAATAAACGAATACGGAGATACCTGTAAATATTTAGGTGTAACTCCCACATCCGAGCACATACAACAATATAATTGGTATTAATTTAAAGGTCAGCCACTCCTCTTGGATATAATATAAACTTTTCGGGTCTATGTCCTTCAGGGGTAAATATATACGCTATAGAATACAAATTTTGTCATTTTTCACACAAAAGTCAGGGTCAATTTGACCCGCTAAATATTGACCGATCTTTATCAAAACTGGCATGCTAATTCTTTGGCCCGATCTCCTTCTCATGCAAAATTTCACGATGTTCGGACCATAACTGCGCCCTCTGGAGCGACCAGAAAAACCGACAAAAATTTAGTATTTGGTCCATTTCATCCCCTAAATATTAACCGATCTTTCCCAAAAACAATAGGGGTCTTCATTGGCCAGAACCCATCCTACATGCAAAATTTCGTGAAGATTGGAGACTGTGGCCTGTATCGTGTTTACAAATTATAATGGACAGACGGACGGACACACATGTATAGATCGACTCAGCTAGTCGAGATATGACGATCGGTATACTTTAAAGTGGGTTTAGGACCAATATTTCGCGGCGTTACAAACTTTTGGGGCTGCACAAAACTATAATACCCTGACAACATAGTTGTGTAGGGTATAAACAGACTCTCAATGTAGGATGGAAGTGGCCGTTCTAAAGCCGAGCCGTGATAACCTCAGTGCACGGCACTCACATTACATCGTCCTGTTTTATTTCGGTCGGTACTACCTTCGGCCGCAGTCCAGGAATTAGTTTATGCTGCTTGCGAACATTGTCTGGCACAGCTGACAATGAAATTACGGAAGACATAGAGGAAATGACTAGAATAATTAGTGTGGTAATTGTGTATAGAGTTCACATGCGGATACAGAGGAAGTGAGGGTGGATATTCGAACGGAAGAATGTGATGATTTTGCCGAATAAGCTAGAAGCAAGGGTAGATTTCGCCTGCGGAAATGCACATTCTCCTGGCACAGTCATGGATCTCCAGACATTGCTATATGCAGGAACAGCGTTGCATTAACCAGACACCCAGTGTAGGAGAGTAGTAAGCATTCTGAAGCAGATGTTGTGGATATTGGAGCCCGGTCTATGCTACACAGGTTCCTGATAACCTCTGGGCGCTGCATGCATGTTTTATTTCGGTTAGCACTACCTTCGTCGGTTGTTTAAGAAGTGATGTATCCTCCTTGCGAAAAATGTTTGATGGAGTCACAGAAGGTCTGCTGACCATGAAGCTGCAGAAGACGTAGATGAAGTAAGAGCTTTTGAATGAGTCAGAAGTCAGGGTATAGTTCGCCAGCGCATACGCACTTTATCCAGACACAGTCAGGAAACTCCAATCGCAAACGAAGGCAGAAACTGCGTTGAAAAACGGCGCACTCAGTAAAAAAGTGTAGTGACCGTTCTGAAGCAGAGGTCTCGTGTTGTGGTTTGCCGAAAATGTCATGTTAAGGTCATTCCTCGTGGCCAAGACGTCAACCGAGGAAAATGTGACGAAAAAAGGCTTTGCACTTACTTTTGCCCTTATAACCTGCTGTAGTTAATTTTAATAAAAAGGAAGTTCCCTTTATTCCACGCCAAAAATACGTGGTTAGGGTTAGGGGGAACAACGTGAGAAAAGGGGCAGTCAAGGAAAGACCACGAAACACGTCCGTGAGTACTTATCCAGGTATATCTCGCTTTCATTGCAGAATCCTTTGGTGGGCATGCATATCAATACATATAAAATCCTTTCGAATGATGTATTGAGTATAATCCTGTAGTTTCATTAATTGCGCCCTTATAAATTTACCTTGCCGTAGAATTCTTTCTTATCCTTACTAAAATACTTATAAGGGGGCATTACCGTAGGACCGTATTGTATACTTGCTTTAGTACTAATTTATTTCTCTCGCCCAATAACCCTGAAGTACCCTCGCTTGATTACTTATTCAGGTTTCTTGCCGTTGAATCCTGTATTATCCGCAATTGGGTATTTATTAATGCCTCTTCCAGCATCATCTGGTATTATCTTATTGTAAAATCCTGTAGCAACCACGCTTAAGTACTTATTAGTGTTTCTTGATGTAGAATCGTTCAGTACCCTTGATTGTGTACTTATTAAGTTTTGAAGCAATATAATCATTGTAGGATCCTCACTATGGTACTTATTTCAGTCTTTTGCCTTAGAATCCATTCGTATTCTTGTTCCATGCTGTTGAATTATCTCTTCCTTTAGAGATGATCTAGGTAACCAAAACCTTGGTGAGGCATCCATACCTGGAAATTTACTTTTCCAGGTACCTTACTACCCAATCGTCCTGTTATGCATTTATGCCTCTAACTACCAATTATCATAAAGTATATATCCAAGTCTCGACTCAGCAGGACGGCAACGCTTTTATAAAACTCGGATAGACGGTTAACGATATCCAACACTAAGTCCTGGCTTTAATTTGAGTTTCAGAATCCATAGAGGATTTTATAAAAATAAATACAATTTCTGCCACGAATCTTGGACTCCAGCGTAAGGAAGGACTGTATATTACATCGGTAGTTTACAATAAGAATCTGCGGATTATCTCATACATACATATATACCCAAAGTGATGTAGGGTTTTATATAGTCGGTCCCATCTGACTTTTGTCATATCCTGACTGATTTCAAATTCATATTGCATACTCTTAAAAATGGATATCTGCTATAAATTTTTTATTATTATATTCCGCGAATAACCAACATCATGTCATTTATTGTAATGCTTCTGCTACTGCCTCATGATGCTGTGGCAGCAGTCCATTTGATTGCAAAACATTTGTCCATATTATTTTCTGGTATTATTTAAAGGCTGTAAATATTATTATGACCATTTAAAGAGTTGATGACGACGACGATCATGCTGATGATGGTGCTTCTGCTGCTAGTGCTGATGCAGTTGTTGTTTGACGACAAGACAATGTCATCGTGTCAGTGTCATCTGTATCTCTGTTATGCTGTACGGATGGTGCGGACATCAGTAGTTTTCTTTTAATACCATCACAATGATTGCTTTCAAGTGTCAACTTTTTGATTAATGTTTGCATTTCCATCCATTAATGCCAATGAACATAATTTGATTATGTCTTGCACAACAACATTGTTGTGCATGAAATGCCAGAGATATGAATATAATTTTATGTGTTTTTTATTGCAAGTTACGAATAATGTCAACTGCATAAAAATTATATATTTTTTCAATAACAACTAACTTCGCATGAATGATGATTGAGCGAAATTAAAATTAAATTAAATTTGATTGACGACAGTAATCAGTCAGATATTTATGGGGACAAAGTTGTTGTTGGAAAATTATAAATGTTCGGATGAAGTAATTCAACTGCTACTGATCATGTTTTAGGCTGTAAGGATGCTAAAATAATTTAGTTATCGATTTTTATACCCTACACAACTATGTTGTCAGGGTATTATAGCTTTGTGCAGCCCCAAAAGTTTGTAACGCCGCGAAATATTGGTCCTAGACCCACCTTTAAGTATACTGATCGTCATATCTCGACTAGCTGAGTCGATCTAGACATGTGTGTCCGTCCGTCCGTCCATTATAATTTGTAAACACGATACAGGCCACAGTTATCTTCACGAAATTTTGCATGTAGGATGGGTTCTGGCCAATGAAGACCCCTATTGTTTTTGGGGAAGATCGGTTAATATTTAGGGGATGAAATGGACCAAATACTAAATTTTTGTCGGCTTTTCTGGCCGCTCCACAAGCCGCAATAATGGCCCGAACATCGTGAAATTTTGCAAAGAATAAGCATGCCTGTTTTGATAAAAATCGGTCAATATTTAGCGGGTCAAATGGACCCTGACTTTTGTGTGAAAAATGACAAAATTTTTATTCTATAGCGTATATATTTACCCCTGAAGGACATAGACCCGAGAAGTTGATATTATATCCAAGAGGAGTGGTTGACCTTTAAATTAAGACCAATTATATTGTTGCATGTGCTCTGATGTGGGAGTTACACCTAAATATTTACAGGTATCTCCGTTTTGTATGTTATTTAGTAACCCATCATCACTCTAGAGAGCCGAACATAGCGCTGATCGCTTTGAAATGTTTGATGAGGTTCCAGTTATGGTCAAGAACAACGCCTATAATTTTCGGTGATGATCAGATAATAATTTTGGAATGAAGTGGACCGAAAACTTAATTTTTTGTGTTATTTTCGAGTCGATCTACAACAACACAACCCACGGTGAAGGGAATCTGGACAATAACTGTACTGAATACTCGTAATATTCGGAAAATATGTCAGTGTGAGGAAGAGGTGCTGTTTACCTCTAATCGGGCAAGAGTGTGCAAATATCATGAAATATTGCCTAGGGTCGGAATACACATCCGTAGAAAATTTGAGTTCAGTGGTAGTTGTGTAGGGTATCGTATGGTCGGCCCCGTTCGACTATACTGCTCCGCTCACCGGTTTCAGACATACATTTATACAGAAAATGATTCATGTTTTCACATGGCGCCCAAATGAAGACAAAACTGTATTTTCGGTAGTTTGGAGGCGTGGGGCGCCTTTTCTACTAAATTGACTGTAGTTGTTCACTTCTGGTTTTTGGAGGTAACAACAAAATTTTGTAGCCTTTATATAATGGTACCGTCGGATTTTCCGTATTTTGACGGGTTTAGCGGCATTTTCCAAATTAAAGATATATAATTCTGTATTCCGTGTGTATTAGGTCTTTGTGCATATGTTTGTAACATAGAAAATAAAACGAGACAGATACATTCATCCTGAGAATATGTATTCTGAGTCGATTTATGTCCGTTTATGAGAATATGTGTTCTGAGTCGATTTATGTCCGTTTATCTGTTGATGTATTTAAAAAAATGGTCCAAAGACGAATCCTATTGAAATTCGTGGACATTGGTTGAAATTTAAATATAGTTCCCATATTCAGATATAGTTCCAGATTGAGACATATTAGTTTAATCACTCACCTTTAAGGCATTACCACTGCGGACCAACACTAATAATGGGGGTCTTCATGAAAAAAGAAAAAAATGAAAGCTCGAAGAATAATAAAGTAACGGTTCAGGCCTCAGTACCGTCAGTTATTACTGATTTGCCCCCGAGTTACGCCTTGTCGTCATCATGCGATCGTGGGCAAACTTCTCCAACAGATGTGCTTGTCTTGGCATTTGTATTCGAGAGTATCGCTACAAGCACTTAGCCAATGCTGCAAAATGGATCTAAGTTTAGGGACCACAGGGGGGAGAACATTATCGACCCATCCTTCCGAGACAGGCGGGAACTCAAACTAAAATTCCGATTCTGAACACGAGCATACGACTAGTATAACCCTCTTATTATGCCAGAAGATAAAGATACTTATAAGATTGTAAAGGTAGAGGGCAAGGACATCACAATAAGAAAGAAACAGTTGTATGGGGCACAACGGCGAAAACTGGTCAGGAGGAAGAGGCGATAACAGTAAACTTATGCTGAGAAGGATATGCCTGACTTTGAAAAATATCATTCCGTCTGCTGAGGACCGAGTCAACCTGAAGAAATGGAGAGTGTTAAGACAATCCACCAAATAAGGGCGGCGAAGCTGGCTCTAATATCAAGAAGGCGTTGCATAGGAATCTTCTGTAATGAGTCGGGAATCCAAAAGCCGCGAACAGCATACTGATGCTCAAAAGGATAAATCTGACCTTCTCTACACATCCCCGGAATCGGAGAAGATGACAAAGCCAACCAAAACCAAGACAATCCACCATATAAGGGCGGCGAAGCTGGCTCCAATATCAAGAATACGAGCGCTACATCGAAATCTTCTGTAAGGACCGGAAATCCAAAAGGGGCGAACAGATGCTCAGAATGATAAATCTGACCTTCCCTCCACATACTCGGAATCGGAGAAGAAGACAAAAGCCAATTCTTCAAAAAAAAAAAACAAAAGACAGAGTCAAACTGAAATTAATGTTACGATAATCCACCAAATCCAACGCTTCGGAATATTCCGTAAGGACCGGGAATCCCAAAGGTCTAAACGGAGGTTAGCAAAGGAGACTGAGGGCGACGAGCTTGATCTAATATCAAGAAGACGAACGCTGTATAAATATTTTCCCTACGGACTAGGAATTTAAAACGGCTAACCACACCTTAATAATAGGAGGGGGTAGCAACAATTGGTAATAAACCGACTAAAAGCTCTATAGAGAATAGCTCTGCTATACAATGGTCGACGAGGAAAAATAAAAAGGAAACTCGTAAATAAGTAATGGATCCGATCAATAAACATCTGCTGCAACGAGGGCGCCATCGATTTGGATAGCTGCGAATTCAAAGGGGAATATCTGATGTTAGATGGTGAGGGCGGCAAATTTGGCTCTGAGTCAAGACGGGAATTTCAAAAGGACTAACCATACTTCCTCAAGAGCGGAAGAGGTAAGGAACCGCCATCTTATAGGATGTTTGCCATGAGACCCTATAGAGACGAGCTCTGCTATGCAGTTACCGACGAGAACAATGCGTTCAGGAAAGTAGAAAAGGAGACTCGTGAGAAAGTAAAGGATGCAGTAAATAATAAAATCTTGGAACACCTACTGCCAAGAGTATAGGGACACCATTGATCTGGAAAGCTACAAATTCAAAGGGAATTATTTAATGCTGCAATTTGAGCCATCAGAAGAATATAATCCTTAGAAGGAATTATTGCCTCAATAAGCGAGACGTTTAAACTTAAGCTGGTGAAGAAAATAGAAGGGACAGAACAACGTCTTTGGTCTGCAGAACAACATACTGCTGGCGAAGTAAGAAGCCTTCCACGCTGAAGAGACAAATGAGGAACTCTCCTTCTGGTAAACTTGGACATGTCTTCAATGGCAAATTTGGCCAAGACTAGGGGGTTAGGTGGACAAGATGTCCAACTAGGGTTGCCATCCTGGCTGGAATGTCCAGCTTCTTTTATGATTTCTCTGTTTCAAGCTAAAATTCAATTTGTTTTACCTTCAAGAACATTCGGTCACTGTTACATTCGACTCTCAAAATTCCAACGCAATTAGAAAGATTACAAATATGGCTCTTGTAGAAAATAAGATTGTTGTCTTCGCTCAAAAATTATCTAAAAGGCGGACTTATAAAAATAATTTTTTTGGAAAATCGCCTATTTTAACAAAACCCAAGCTGAGAAATAAGAAAGATCTTGACCGATTACATTTATCCTACTTCATACGAAAGCTAAGTGGGTGCAGAATAACGAGTTTGGAACCGATTGGATTAATAGTTTTTGAGTTATCGTGCTGACCTACCGTAAAATGGCCACATGGTTCCTTTTGAGAATATGCATAGAATAACTTCGTCGATATATGCATGTCGGTCTGTCTGTCCGTCCGTCCGTTCATGTATTTTTGTGAGCAAATTACAGGTCGCATTTATGATCTGAGTTGGATGAAATTTGGCACAGCTCATTTATATGACCGAAGAACGAACCCTATTGTAATTGGAGAAAATCGGTTCTGATTTAGATATAGCTCCCATATATATTTTCGTCCGACATAACCACAATGGTGCACCAAACTGCCAATATTTATCTGATTGAGACACAATTTTGCACAGCGAAATGTATTAAGTCCAGTTTGATGTCTGCGAAGTTTTGTTAAAATCGGTTCAGATTTAGATATCGCTCCCATATATAGTTTCGTCCGATTTTATGTAAATGGCGCACCAAACTCCGAAGGTTTGCCCGATTAGCTCTCATATATATTTTCGTCCGATTTTAATGGCGCACCAAACTCTCAATACTTGCCCGATTGAGACAAAATTTTTCACATCATAAGTCCAGTTTGATGTCTGCGAAGTTTTTTATACCCTTCACCACACTGTGGTACAGGGTATTATGTCTTTGTGCATATGTTTGTAACAGCAAAAATAATCGATGGTTCCTTTTGAGAATATGCATAGAATCACTTTCTGAGTCGATTTATGCATGTCCGTCCGTCTGTCCGTCATGTTAAATTGCAAACAAAGTACAGGTCGCATTTATAATCCAAATTGGATGAAATTTGGCACAGCTCATTTATTTGGCCCAAGGACGAATCCTATTGAAATTGGGAAAAATCGGTTTAGATTTAGATATATTTCCCATATATATTTTCGTCAGATTTAAGGTAAATGAGGTACCAAAGTCCCTATATATTTTTCGAATTGCACGAAATATGGCATAGTGTACTGAATTAAGTCTAGAATACTAAGTTTCGTGAAAATCGGTTCAGATTTAGATATAGCTCCCATATATAGTTTCGCCCGATTTTAGGTAACAGTCCCTATATATCTTTCGATTTGCACGAAATTTGGTACAGCGTATGAATAAGGTCAAGAATGATGTGTGTTAAGTTTCGTGAAAATAGGTTCAGATTTAGATATAGCTCCCATATATATCTGCGTCCGATTTAAGGTAATTGGTGTACCTATGTCCCTATATATCTTTCGATTTGCATGAAATTGGCATAGCGTACTGAATTAAGTCTAGAATGATGTGAGCTAAGTTTCGTGAAAATCGGTTCAGATGTAGATATAGCTCCCATATATATTTATCCCATTTAAGGTAATTGGTGCATCAAAGACCCTGCATATCTTTGCACGAAATTTGGCATAGCGTCCTGAATTGCGACTATAATAGTGTGTGCTAAGTTTCATGAAAATCGGTTCAGATTTATGTAAAGCTCCTATATATATATATATATATATTCGCCCGATTTTAGGTAAATGGTGCACTAAAAAATCGGTTCAGATTTAGATATAGCTCCCATATATATATTTTCGTCCGATTTAATGTAATTGGTGCACCAAAGTCCCTATATAGGATACATCTTAGGATACATTTGTTGAATATACCCAAAGTGGTGAAGGGTATCATATATTCGGCCCAGTCCGACTTTACTACTTTCCTTACTGTTTTTTTTTTTTTTTTTTTTAAATCGTTTCAAGTTAGATCTCATGAATAATTTAGCTGAATTTCATACAAATGTTACACCAAAAAAACGAAGTCTGCCCGACTGACATGCATTTTTTTCTCAGATAACAGAATGGTTCGTTTATCGTTTATTGGTTCAAATATCTATGTAGATTACACATATAATTTCGCCCTATTCCATTGCAATGATCCTCCAAAGATGATATGTATGTTTTATCTACGGGTTATTGTACATATTAGCAAATCTTGTATGTACCCAAAATGGTGAGGGGTATCAAACAGTTTGCCCCATCCGACTTTTGAACTTTCCTTACTAATCTATGTCCAACGATGTCTACTTGAAAATTGGTAAGGCAAGGATTAGAGAGGAGGAAGCTAGAAAAATTAGCGAGGAAGAAATACCCAGCAACAAAGGTGAAGGAGCCGAAGAGAAAAAGACCGACACCAAAAGTGATAAACGCTCATAGGAGTGAGACGGCAACAATGGTAATATAAACATGGGGCTCATCCAAAAATCTTGGACTATAAAAAACTAGTATATCCGTCACTAAGTTCTATCGGGCTGAGACCTCCACCACGGAGAATGCATTCAAAATTCTGTAAATCGGCTGGGACCTTTATATGGGTGCTATGTATTGCATTATGTGGTAGCAGGTTGTTCATGCTCTTTAAAAATAATGTTGGAAAACTGCTGTGGGAACTTCAACATGCCGAAAATTAAATGCGACATTTGTAAGGGGCTGTTTTGAAAAGTTTTCCTATATTGAATAATTTCTGGAAGTATGTTATTTGATCACAAGAAGTCCAAATATACAAATTATAGCCACATCCATGAGAAAAATCTGGTTCAAAAATATTAATACCGAAAATGGGGCGGAACTTTTCTTTAAGGAATATATCATCATATGTACATAAGACAGCCTTCAAGAACCCTTTATTCCAATTTATTTGCCACATCGGTGGAAATTGCGAATAAAGTCTTGAAAATATCAAAAATTAGGTGGTACTTTTATGTGGGAGCTATACCAAAACTTAAACCGATATTGATAATTTTTGGTAGAATATGTGAGGAAAAGGTTTTATAAAATAAACAGAAACTTCAAACCCATATCGTCAAACCCATTTAAAAAGTTAATTCTCCAAGCAAAGTTCATATCACCCTTCTCTCGTCGCGAAGATCGCAGAAAATTTGTACAGCCTGCTAATATTTCTCAATATGCTTCGAAATAATCATTAAATTATTATCCATAATTATATACCATAAAAGTGAATATCAACGTAGCAGCCGAGTTGTCCACCGAAATCGGCATCATCAAAATAGCAACGACAATAGCGATTAAACAACTTGCTTGATGAACAGCTCAGTGGTGAGTGACAGCTAAATGTCAAACAACTGAATGTCAACAGTCAATGTCAATTTTTAAATTCGTCATTATTATCTTGGTATGCCGGTGTGTGTTTTGGGGTAGCGACAGCGATGATTGTTGCTTTCTTAGCCGACATTGTCATACGACTGTTCTCATCCGGTGGCAGAATGCAGTGGCTTGTTGAAGTTACCCATCAGTGGAACTTCAGACTGTCTCTGTTCGTCTGTCTGTCAGTTTTCACATGTCATTATAGAATATTTTTGGATAGCTGTCACTATGGTATTATAATTTTCATTTTGTTGGCAATTTATGTGCACCATAATGTTGCATATAAATCTTCAGTCAACCATTTTTGTTGCAAATTATGGAAGTTTACAAGCCAGCTAAGAGAAGCAACTGAACGAACAAACCGACCGACAGACAGACAATTGAACGGCCTGTAAAACATGTGAAGGTTAAAGTAAAATATGCCGCAACGCAATTTTACCCAGTGACAATCGCATAATGAGATGAGCTCAAGTATGGCTATGGAGTAGATGGATGGATGGATGGATGAATGTGTTTTTGTTTATTTTGGATGTACTGTAAATTTCCACGTTTGATTATCCTGCCAGCCATGCATCCATCCATCTAGTCGTCCAATCATGCATGTAGTCAAGCAGTCAACTAACCCAACCAACCATCCATCCATCTATACCAATAAGAGAGCATCATCAGCAGCACACATATACATATTTTTATCCATGTCAGCTTCTTCCTTCCATCACACTGTTGAAGGATTAAATCCCCTCAAAACATAATAAACGACCGCTCAATTTACATACAATGACCATCATCATCAACATCAACATGAATGTCATGTGTCTTCTTTGATGACTGAAGGGATAGCCATCCATCCATCCACCTATCGAACCAGCCAGCCAGCCTGCCAATCGGAGAGACAGGGAGAGAGTACATGCGAATATATATTTTGGGCCTGACCGCCTATCTTTTGCAGTCAACCATCTATCCATCAGTCGTTCTCGTTGCTGGTCATCCCCCTATTCTTCCGAGTTTGTGCGTCCGTTCGATAGCCGTTCTTATGCATACTTTTGCCGAAGAAGTATTGTTTGCTTTTAGGACAGTTTGCTACTGGATCTACGCATAATGCGAATGTAGTTGGAACACACTTGATCTTCTGACGTTTCCAATGTTTTGCGTAAACATTTTGTAGCAACATCAAGAGTAGAGAAATTCCAGTAGCAACGAAACAAAATAAACAACTGCAATCGCATCAGGGGACACTGGGCGACAAGGAATGGGGTTCACTTTTATAAATTTTCCTTTACAAGGACCAAACAAGGCGTGGATTTTTTAAAGCATATTTTTTCAAGGATCAAACAAGGCGTGGATTTTTTAAAGCATATTTTTTTTCAAGGACCAACCAAGGCTTGGATTTTTTAAAGCATATTTTTTTCAAGGACCAAACAAGGCGTGGATTTTTTAAAGCACATTTTTTCAAGGGTGGTGTAGGGGATGATAGATAGCAAGCAACAGCTCTGATTGGTTTTAACATGGCGAAGTCCAGGCCTATCTTGGTCCCTCTTTCATCTCTATTGTGGATACTGACCTCCTAACTATTTTCATCACCCGATAAAATAGTGAGCTAATATGTGCCGCGAGTTCACCCATAAGAACTATAAAAATTGGGTTGAGGCGTCGGGTTAGTTGATCACTCTCGGAAAAACCAACCCACTATGAAACCAGTAAGGAAAGTAGTAAAGTCGAACGGGGCCGACTATATTATACCCTTCACCACTTTGGGTATATTCAACAGATGGGATCCTTGCAGACGTCGCATTTTTGAAGGACCAGTAACATGAAATTAAACATGTCATTCTGCAACCTATACTAAATTTTGATCAGATATAGATTTGCTTCTTACAATGGGACAAAATTATGTAATTAAATTTAAAGCAAAATATCGAAATCTAAACCGATTTCATTGAAACTTGTCACATCTTCGGCCAAATTTTGAGTTTCTCATTTACATATAAATCCAAATTTCGTGCAAATGGAAGGGTATATAGGGTCTTTGGTGCACCATTTAAAACAATCTGCATTTTCACGAAACTTAGCACACATCATTCTGGACCTAATTCAGTACGCTATGGCAAATTTCTTGCAAATCGAAAGATATATAGGTACTTTGGTGCCACATTTACCTTAAATCGGACGAAAATATATATGGGCGCCTAGAAACCGCATAGGATCTTTGCCATTAAAATTCTGCGCAGTGTTGACATTGGCGGATGTACTCAAGAAGTACAAAGCCGATATTATTGCCTTACAGGAAATGCGATGGAAAGGGACGGGCGTAAGTAAATCAGATGATTACACCATTTATTATAGCTGCCGTGAAAAGATACATGAATTTCGCTGCGGATTTATGGTTAACAGGAGAATAAAAGTCCTCGTCTCCAGATTCACTCCAGTGAATGAGCAAATTGCTATAATCCGTATAAAAGCGAAGTTCTTCTACATCAGTCTCATTTGCGCCCATGCTCTGACCGAAAATAAATATGAACAGACCAAACACATATTTTACGAGCGCCTAGAAACAGAATATGATAGTTGCCTTGGCCATGACATTAAAATTCTGCTAGGAGATTTTAATGCAAAAATCGGAAGGGAAAATATCTTTGGCCTCACCGTCGGAAAATTCAGCCTCCATGAAGAAACATCCGACAACGGCATGAGGTTGATTGGTTTCGCGACAGCAAAACACATGGTAGTTAGCAGCACCAGATTCAAGCATCTCGATATACACAAGGCCACTTGGATTTCCCCCGATCGAGCAACGAAAAATCAAATCGATCATGTTGTGATAGACAGAAGGCATTCATACAGTGTTCTAGACGTCCGATCGATCCGGGAAGCGAATATCGATTCGGACCATTACCTTGTGGCAGCCAAGGTACGCACCAGTCTTAACGTAGCAGCAAAGGTGCGATCTAATGTAACACGGAAATTTGACGTCGAAAAGCTGCAAACACAACAGATAGCAGAAATCTACTCCGCTCTACTTACCCAACTGCTTGATGAAAGCAACCCTTGTCCCGATAATAATATAGAAGCAGATAATTGCTCACTCCCTACAAACTGCAGCAAAAGCAACACTTGGGTACCAAAGACCACCATCAAGAAATCCGTGGTACGATCAGGAGTGTCGTAATGCTACTGATATGAACAACGCAGCGTATAGAGCAAACCTGCGGACAGTAGCAACACGTAATATGATGTAGAACTATCGGAAGAAAAGGAGAAAGGAGAAACGAATTTTCAGAAAAAAGAAGAAAGAGCAAGAAAAACGTGAGCGTGAGCAAATCGACATGTGCAGGATTCAGAATGAAGTCCGAAATTTCTACCAACGGTTAAAACACCAAACAGGAGGCACATTCTCCTGTAGAGATAAAGAAGGAAACCTGGTGACAGATACAGACAGCGTGCTGAGGATCTGGAAGGAGCATCTTGAAAAAATTCTGGTCTCAAATAGTAGCAGTGAGAGGCAAAAGTGAACCGAAATGGCACTCTGTAAACCAAACAACACATGTTACTCGCCTACGCCGATGACACCGAAATAATGGGTCGAACATTGAGAGCGGTAACAGCCACCTTTGAACAAATTGAGAAGGAGTCTACCAAAGTGGGCGAGAAGACCATATTGATGGTATCAACGCGCAAGACGTCCAGTAGACTCGGATCAACTGTGAACTTGAGAACTACTGCTTCGAGGTAGTTAAATATTTATCAGTTTTGAAATTCGGAGAAGGATAGTGATGACCAACCGATGCTACTATGGTCTGAGCAAACAACTCAAAAGGCCAGACCAAACTCACAATCTACAATACGCTGATACCACACGTGCTGTTATACGGATCTGAAGCATGGGTACTTACGCAAGCAGATGAGGCAGCTCTTGGAGTGTTTGAGAGAAAAATTCTCCGAAAGATCTATGGGTCGATCTGCGTTGACGGTGAATATCGCCGTCGAATGAACCATGAGTTGTACCAGCTATTCTCGGACATTATGTTGTGAGAATGGATGAAGATGCTCCAGCCCAGAAGGCACATAAAGGCGAACCAGCTGATGGTTTAAGCAGAAGAGGAAGGTCAAGAATACGTTGGAAAGATCAAGTCGAAGACAATATCGCCGAAAATGGTCTTTCAAATTGGAAAAACTGCGCAAAAGACCGACGCGCCTGGAAATCTTTTCTATGCTCGGGTTATGGAACGAAAGTTCTGTCACATGCCAGCTAAGTAAGTAAGTAATTTTTTCAAGGACCAAACAAGGCGTGGATTTTTTTCTAAAGAATATTTTTTCAAGGACCAAACAGGGCGTGGATTTTTCTAAAACCTACATCTGTAATCCTGTGTACCAAACAACTACAACAACAAGAGTACCCATACACATCTTCAATAAATTCATACAATCCACAAAACACTCCGTCACTCTGTCAGGCAGTCATCAAGGTTTTGCAACTGTTGGCCTTTCCCCCTGTTCTGTTTATTTGAGTTCACTTTGATTGACACTGCAATCGACCAACGACGATGATGATGACGACGACGAGTCCAGCTTTGGAAAAGTTGCAAAGCAATGCCCACTTGAAAATGAGTATCTGCTGGCTGTCAACGTTCATTGATGTGCCACAATGTACTGCCAACTGTTGTTGTTGTCGTTGTTGTTGCTGCTACTGTTGTTTGTTGGTTGGTTGTAGAACTGTTGCCATTAACCATTGGCCATGCGTTGCCGTTGCTGCCGTCGTTTATTTTTCGTGGATTGACACAAAGATTGACAAGATGTCGTTGCTGGCTGAAACCTTTGATTGACATGAGTAATCAACCAACAGAAATGTCAACAATCGAATCCCAAAAAGAATGATGAATATCAATGTTAAGATTTAATCCGAAATCCACAAACATAGGTCTTCACTCGTTAGCTCGTACGGAATATTTATCGAAAAGCCGGGTAGGAAGACAACTAGGAAGGTAGGTAGGTTCGAGTATGGGGTATGACCTATACAAGTGATTGGTGATGGCTACCAATCTACAATACACGCAATGACATTGACAATCAAGTTGCCTTCAAATCACTGGTTTGTTGTTGTTGTTGCTGCTGCTGCAACTCTAAAATCGAAAGAATCGGAAAACAAAGAAAGTTTTGCAGTTAAACTCTGCCCAATATACATAAATCCAGTTAAAAGGTTAAGATTTATCGACATAGTTAACGAAATTTCTTGAACAACTTAGGGGAGAATATTTTTTTCGGGATTTGGATTTATTTCATGATTAAACAAAGTGAAATATGGGTATTACTATTTATACCCTTCACCACACTGTGGTACAGGGTATTATGTCTTTGTGCATATGTTTGTAACAGGCAAAAGGAAACGAGATAGACACATGGTTCCTTTTGAGAATATGCATAGAATCACTTTTTAAGTCGATTTATGCATGTCCGTCCGTCCGTCCGTCCGTCTGTCCGTCTGTCCGTCTGTCCGTCTGTCTGTCCATGTTAAATTGTAAACAAAGTACAGGTCGCATTTATGATCCGAATTGGATGAAATTTGGCATAGGTCACTTATTCGGCCTAAGGACGAACCCTATTGAAATTGGGAAAAATCGGTTCAGATTTAGATATAGCTCCCATATATATATTTAACCGATTTAATGTAAACGGTCCCTATATATCTTTCGATTTGCACGAAATTTGGTACAGCCTAATCATTTAGGTCTAGAATGATGTCTGCCAAGTTTCATGAAAATCGGTCCAGATTTAGATATAGCTCCCATATATAGTTTCGTCCGACTTCATGTAAATGGTGCCCCAAAGTCCCTATGTATCTTTCGATTTGCACGAAATTTGGTACAGCCTAATCATTTCGGTCTAGAATGATGTCTGCCAAGTTTCGTGAAAATCGGTCCAGATTTAGATATAGCTCCCATATATAGTTTCGTCCGATTTCATGTAAATGGTGCCCCAAAGTCCCTATATATCTTTCGATTTGCACGAAATTTGGCATAACGTACTGAATTGAGCCTAGAGTGATGTCTGTCAAGTTTTGAGAAAATCGGTTCAGATTTAGATATAGCTCCCATATATAGTTTCGTCCGATTTTATGTAAATGGTGCCCCAAAGTACCTATATATCTTTCGATTTGCACGAAATTTGGCATAACGTACTGAAGTGATCCTAGAGTGATGTCTGCCGAGTTTTGAGAAAATCGGTTCAGATTTAGATATACCTCCCATATATAGTTTCCTCCGATTTCATGTAAATGGTGCCCCAAAGTCCCTATATATCTTTCGAATTGCACGAAATTTGGCATAACGTACTGATTTGAGCCTAGAGTGATGTCTGCCAAGTTTTGAAAAAAACGGTTCAGATTTAGATATAGCTCCCATATATAGTTTCGTCCGATTTCATGTAAATGGTGCCCCAAAGTACCTATATATCTTTCGATTTGCACGAAATTTGGCATAACGTACTGAATTGATCCTAGAGTGATGTCTGCCGAGTTTTGAGGAAATCGGTTCAGATTTAGATATACCTCCCATATACAGTTTCCTCCGATTTCATGTAAATGGTGCCCCAAAGTCCCTATATATCTTTCGATTTGCACGAAATTTGGCATATCGTACTGAATTAAGCCTAGAGTGATGTCTGCCAAGTTTCGTGAAAATCGGTCCTGATTTAGATATAGCTCCCATATATAGTTTCGTCCGATTTCATGTAAATGGTGCCCCAAAGTCCCTATATATCTTTCGATTTGCACGAAATTTGGCATAACGTACTGACTTGAGCCTAGAGTGATGTCTCTCTGTCTGTCTGGTGTTCGTCCGATTTTATGTAAATGGTGCCCCGAAGTCCCTATATATCTTTCGATTTGCACGAAATTTGGCATAACGTACTGAATTGAGCCTAGAGTGATGTCTGCCAAGTTTTGAGAAAATCGGTTCAGATTTAGATATAGCTCCCATATATAGTTTCGTCCGATTTCATGTAAATGGTGCCCCAAAGTCCCTATATATCTTTCGATTTCCACGAAATTTGGCATATCGTACTGAATTAAGCCTAGAGTGATGTCTGCCAAGTTTCGAGAAAATCGGTCCAGATTTAGATATAGCTTCCATATATAGTTTCGTCCGATTTCATGTAAATGGTGCCACAAAGTACTTATATATCTTTCGATTTCCACGATATTTGGCAATTTGCTAAGTTTCGTGAAAATCATATATAGTTTCGTCCGATTTCATATAAATGGTGCACCAAAGTCCCTATATATCCTTCGATTTGCACGAAATTTGGCATAACGTACTGAATTGAGCCTAGAGTGATGTCTGCCAAGTTTCGAGAAAATCGGTCTATATAGCTCCCATATATATTTCATGTTAATAGTCCTGTTTAATATACCCATAGTGGTGAAGGGTATCATATAGTCGGCCCCGTCCGACTTTACTACTTTCCTTACTGGTTTTGTTAATAAGGCATTGGCAATACTTAAATTGACTTTAATTCGAAATATGGGGACGGTATCAAATATAACAGTTTATGTAAAGAACATTTTAAAGGTTCTCAACCCTCCAACAATCTTTCAGAAATGTTCTACAGAAATTTTGGAGGGTCCCAACTCTTGGAAGGTCTTAACCCTTCAGCAATTTTCTATAATCATTTTGAAGGGTCCCAACCCTTCAGCAATTTTCTATTGAAAATGTAAAGGGTCTCCAGTCCTTCCCCAATTTTCTATAGAACATTTGAAGGCTCCCCAACCTTTTAGCAATTTTCTACAGAAACCTTCAGCAATTTTCTATAGAAAATTTGGAGGGTCCCTAACCCTTCAATAATTTTCTTTATATAATTTGAAGGGTCACTAATCCTTCAGCAATTTTCTTTAGAAAATTTGAAGGGTCCTTAACCCTTCAGCAATTTTCTATAGAAAATTTGAAGGGTCCTTAACCCTTCATCAATATTCTATAGAAAATTTGAAGGGGTCTCTAAAACTTTAGCAAGTTTCTATAGAAAATTTGAAGCTCCCGTACCATTCAGCAAATTTTTATAGAAAATTTGAAGGGTCCCAGAACGTTGCATGGACTTCACTAATATTCTGAAGTAATTTTAAAGGTTCTCTCCCTCTTTTATCTTTAGGTTTACTATAATAACAACAATGTATATGCGTAATACAGAACTAGACAATCAATCAACCTCAATTTCTGAATGTCATTTTTCAACAAAAACTTTTTCGAAGACCTCATTAACCCTTCAGCAATTTTCTATAGAAAATTTTTCAGCAAATTTCTATAGAAAATGTGAAGGGTCTCTAACCCTTCAGCAATATTCTGTAGAAAATTTGAAGGTCCCGTACCCTTCAGCAAATTTTTATAGAAATTTTGAAGGGTCCGAGAACGTTGCATGGACTTCACTAATATTCTGAAGTAATTTTAAAGGTTCTCCCCTTCTGTTATCTTTAAGCTTACTATATTAAAACCAGTAAGGAAAGTAGTAAAGTCGGACGGGGCCGACTATATGATACCCTTCACCACATTGGGTATATTCAACAGTTGAATCCTAACAGACGTCGCAGTTTAAAAGGACCATCAAAATGAAATTGGATCCATAAACATGTCATTCTGCAACCAATACTAATTTTTTCATTTGATCAGATATAGAAGCTATATCTAACTCTGAACCGATTTCAACGATTTCAGAAAACTTAACGCACATCATTCTATGCCTAATTCATTACGCTGTGTCAAATTTGGTGCAAACCGAAAGATATTAAGAGAATTTGGTACACCATTTACCTTAAATTGGACGAAAATATATATGAGAGCTATATCTAAATCTGAACCGATTTTCACGAAACATACCAGACATCATTCTAGGCTCAATTCAGTACGTTATGCCAAATTTCGTGCAAATCGAAATATATATAGGGACTTTGGTGCACCATTTACATGGAATCGGACGAAACTATATATGGGAGCTATATCTAAATCTATACCGATTTTCTCGAAACTTGGCAGACATCGTTCTAGGCTCAAGTCAGTACGGTATGTCAAATTTCGTGAAAATCGAATGATTAATAGGGACTTTGGTGCACCATTTACATGAAATCGGACGAAACTATATATGGGAGCTATATCTAAATCTGGACGTTATGCCAAATGTCGTCCAAATCGAAAGATATTTAAGAACTTCGGTGCACCATTTACCTTAAATCGGACGAAAATATATGTGAGAGCTATATCTAAATCTTAACCGATTTTTCAATAGGGTTCGTCCTTGGGCCAAATAAGTGACCTGTGCCAAATTTCATTCAATTCGGATAATAAATGCGACCTGTACTTTGTCTACAATTTAACATGGACAGACGGACGGACAGACGGACATGCGTAAATCGACTGAGAAAGTGATTCTATGCATATTCTCAAAAAGAACCATGTTCCTATCTCGATTCCTTTAGCCTGTTACAAACATATGCACAAAGACATAATACCCTGTACCACAGTGTGGTGAAGGGTATAATTATACCAGTAAGGAAAGTAGTAACGTCGAGCGTGGCCGACTATATGATACCCTTCACCACTTTGAGTATATTCAACAGATGAATCCTAACAGACGTCGCATTTTTAAAGGACCAGTAAAATGAAATTGGAACCATAAACAGGTCATTCTGTAACCGATACTAAATTGTTCATTTGGTCAGATATAGAAGCTAACACACATCATTAAAGACCTAATTTGTTACGCTGTGCCAAATTTCGTGCTTAAATCGACTCAAAAAGTGATTCTATGCATATTCTCAAACGGAACCATGTGTCTGTCTCGTTTCCTTGTGCCTGTTACAAACATATGCATAAAGACATAATACCCTGTACCAGAAAAAAGAATTTGGTTCAAGAACCTCAAAACCTGGGGGCTACCAGAAAAAATTGACCAATATTTATAATTTATAGTGAAGAGATGTACTACCTAATAAGAACTCGACGTACTAAATTACAGTCAATTTGGTCGAAAAATACGATCAGAACCCCCAAAATACCAAAAATTTGGGGGTACCGTTATATGGGAACTACCAGAAAAACTGGACCTATATTTATAATTTTTAGTGGAGTAGTTTGGTACCCAATAAGAACCCAATGTACAACATTTCAGAGAATTCAGTTATAAAACGAGCCCAAAAACCCGAAAATACCGAAAATTGGGGGTAATCTTACATGGGGGCTATCCGAAAAAATTGATTTTTTTTATAATTTTTGGTAGGGAGATTGGCTACCCAATAAGAACTCAAAGTACCAAATTTCAGCGAAATCAGTTAAAAAACGAGCTCAAGACCATCAAAATACCGAAAATTTGGGTGTACCCTTATATGGGGGCTATCCGAAAAAATGGACCTTTATTTATAATTTATAATTTCAGCGAATTCAGTTAAAAAACGCGCTCAAGAACCTCAAAATGCGCAAAATTTTGGGGTACCCTTATATGGGAGCTATGTCTAAACGTGGACCGATTTTCTCCAAATTCTATAGGGTTCGTCCTTGGCACAAATCAACTCAGAAAGTGATTCTATACATATTCTCAAAAGGAACCATGGGTCTATCTCGATTATTTTTGCCTGTTACAAACATATGCACAAAGACATAATACCCTGTACCACAGTGTGGTGAAGGGTATAATTATATGATTAATACAGAAGTGGACAATCAATCAACCTCAATTTCTGAATGTCGTTTTTCAACAAAAACTTCTTCGAAGACCTCAATAGAATTTTTAAAAATTGTTATTTAAATTGAAACTTTAACAAATCGTTCTAAAATTGTATTATTAATGGGCCAAAAAGCGTTAAATTTAATTACTTGTTTTGAAATAGATTTAAAAAACGTATAAAGTGATTAATTGTTTTCCATCGTAGCCACGTGTTTAATCACGTTGTTATTTAGAAATTTAAATATAGTTTCTAGTTTATTATGCCCTGCTCAAAAATCCATCAATTTATTTCAAAAACTACGAAAATTATATATGGAGAGACACAAATTAATATTTTTGTTTAACATTAATGTGATTGATGAAATTCAGAATGAACATGAAATTAAACACTAAACGCATTTATTTTTAAAGGTTTTGGAAATTTGTGTTTTTGAAACGACATAAAAAACAACAAAAAATAAACTAAATGACTCAAAAAATCCAAACATCAATCATAACCATTAATAGACTGATTGATTGAAGTGAAACAAAAATGTGTGACTGGCTGACTGACTAGACGAGACCGAGTTAGTTGCAATAATGTTGATAATGGTAATTGAATATGTTTTGTTGTTGTTATTGAAAACCATTCACAGAAGACCCCATAAATCTGCGGCACCAAAGGGTATTTCATATGTAGCCATGATCATAACACGTGTCCAATTGCAAACAATCGTTATATTCAAAAGCTACAATAATCGTTGGTTACTTTACTTATTATGATTTATTATACCCTACACAACTATGTTGTCAGGGTATTATAGCTTTGTGCAGCCCCAAAAGTTTGTAACGCCGCGAAATATTGGTCCTAGACCCACCTTTAAGTATACCGATCGTCATATCTCGACTAGCTGAGTTGATCTAGACATGTGTGTCCGTCCGTCTGTCCATTATAATTTGTAAACACGATACAGGCCACAGTTATGGACCAATCTTCACGAAATTTTGCATGTAGGATGGGTTCTGGCCAATGAAGACCCCTATTGTTTTTCGAAAAGATCGGTTAATATTTAGGGGATGAAATGGACCAAAAACTAAATTTTTGTCTGATTTTCTGGTCGCTCCAGACGCCACAATTATGGCTTAAACACCGCGAATTTTTGCATGGAGAAGGGGATCGGGTCAAAGAATAAGCATGCCTGTTTTGATAAAGATCGGTCAATATTTAGCGGGTCAAATGGACCCTAACTTTTGTGTGAAAAATTACAAAATTTGTATACTATAGCGTATATATTTACGACTGAAGGACATAGATCCATGAGGTTCCAGTTATGGTCAAGGACAACGCCTAAAATGTTAGGTGATGATCAGATAATAACTTTTCGGATGAAGTGGAAAATTTAATTATTTGTACTTTTCGAGTCGAAAGCCGAACATCACAACACAACCCACGGCGAAGGGAATCTGGACAAGTAATTAGAGGGGCTGTACTGATTATTAATAACATTTGCTGACCTCTAGCCAGTCAAAAGTGTGCAAAGATCGCGAAATATTGCCAAATTTCAGAAAATAGAACCACAAAAAGTTAGATTTTCATGGAAGTTGTGTAGGGTATCGTATGGTCGGCCCCGTCCGACTGTACTGCTCCGCTCACTGGTTATATAATCAAGTTTCCCTATATTTTTTCGAGATATCTTAAATTATTATCTGAACACGTGCTTAGACTGTTCCTGATAAAAAGGTAAATTATAAAGTTCATTTTAGCTCCAAATGGAATAACATTTGAAGTAAAAAAGAACTTCGATATTAAAACGCTAATAATAATGTATCCTCCTGATTTCGAATTTCCGATAAAAATATATGTTATATTCAAAATAATATCATTAATCATTTTATGTCTCTATAGATGTCTAGGTTAATAGACATCCAGCGACGATTGACCTCTCCACTAAGCCACGTGTAACAGATAGCATCAATACCGACAAATAAGCGCCACCAACTGTGTCGGCATATTTATCAATATCATTATTTTGATGGCGGCGGTCATTTCCGATCACCATGGGCGGCTGACTGTGAAAAAATGTCCAAACTAACAGCAACAACAACACAAAAAATTGGAATAGTTTATCATCATTTAACGCATACGATAGAATCTTCCAATTTCGGTTATACCACCCGGTGGGGGCGATGAATGCCCGCCGATGAATAACATACCAATATAAAGCTATTGACGCCATGAGTTTTTCGTTTGGACAACCAAATTACGATATTGTTTTCATGTCAATTTTCCACATAACAACAACAAAAAACACCAAATACACATTTGTGGTGTTTAGTTTGATTTGACGCCGAGCAGAGCTATATAGTTGACGCCATCATTGGGGTGCCCGCCACAATCACTCATTCTTTGTTCGTATGTCGTATGTCTGAAAATTACCGCAAAATGCATGATGCCTAAATGTGTTGTAGTTCGTTTCTTTTATTATTATTTGGTGGTCAGTGGCGGCCAAAAAGCAAAGAAAGAACGAAACCACCACTAACGCTTCACCCATCATTCAAATATATCAACGTCATGATGAACGACATTGTCGGCGGTAACAAAAAAACGAAAACAACAACAAAAATTGTAAAAAAAACTGTATTAATGTGCAGTTGTTAGCTCCCCAGTGAGATTGGTCAGTGGGACGCATAATACACAGTGGTCCTTGTTTGGTATTTTATATCTTTTTTATATTCTTTAAAAAATCCACGCCCTGTGTTGGTCCTTGAAAAAATACTTTACTTACTTAGCTGGCTTGGTACAGAACGTTTGTTCCATAAGCCGGACTTAAAAAAGATTTCAAAGCGCGTCGGTCTTGTGCGCAAATGCACCAATTTGGAAGACCACGTTCCAAGATGTTGTTTTCTACTTGGTCTTTCCATCTAATTCGTGCTCTTCCCTTTCTACGGGAGCCATCAGTAGGCTCGTTTTTATATTCATCCGCACAACATGGCCTAGCTACCGTAGTCGCTGCAGCTCAATACGACTGACTATGTAATTGTAGAGCTCGTGGTTCATTCGACGCCGATATTCTCCGCAGATCGGCCCGTAGATTTCTCGGAGAATTTTTCTTTCAAACACCCCAAGAGCTGTCTCATCTGCTTGCGCAAGTACCCACGCTTCTGATCCTTCTGGTCTTGCGGGAGGTGGGCTTGTTTCTAAACTGCTAACTTAGACCATAGTAGCATCTGTTGGCCATCACAATCCTCCTCCATCAGCTTGGTCTTCTCGCCGTTTACTGCCAAACCCACTTTGGCAGACTCCTTTTCAATTTTTTCAAAGGTGGCCATTACTGCTCGCAATGTTCGACCCATTATATCGATGTCATCGGCGTAGACGAGTAACATGTGTTGTTTGGTGTACAGGGTGCCATTTCTGTTCACCTTTGCGTCTCGTATGACCTTTTCCAGTAGGATGTTAAAAAGTGGAATGTGTCGATGTGTTTTTCGTGGGTTTTTTCCTGGATTTGGTGCAGAGTGAAAATCTGGTCAATGTTGGATTTGCCAGGTCTAAATCCTCATTGGTATGGTCCAATAATGTCATTGACCATTGGCTTCAATCGTTCACACAGCACACTGGATAGCACTTTATATGCGATGGGAAGGAGACTTATTCCCCCATAGTTGGCGCATATCGTCTTGCCTCTTTTTTGTGCACGGGACACAGGATGCAGAGGTTCCAATCATTGGGCATGCTTTTTTCTAGCCAAATTGTACTAATCAACTGGTGTATGCTCCTTACCAGCATCTGATCATCAGTCTTGAGTAGTTCGGCTTGTAACCCATCGGAGCCTGCTGCTTTATTTTTATTCAGCCGATTGATTGCTATTCTGACTTCATCTTTTACTCGTTGGTAAAATTTCCGGACTTCATTCTGACTCCTGTACATCTCGATTTGCTCACGCTCACGTTTTTCTTGTTCCTTCTTCTTTTTTCTGAAAACACGTTTCTCCTCTGTCCTTTTCTGCCGATAATTCTCCATCACGTTACGTGTTGCTACTGTCTGCATGGTTGCCCTATACCCTTCGTTTTTCACATCAGTAGCATTACGACACTCCTGATCGTACCATGGGTTTCTTGGTGGTGGTTTTTGGTACCCAAGTGTTGCTTTTGCTGCAGTTTGTAGGGAGTGGGCAATTCTTTGCTATTGTGCTTCTACACTATTATCGGGACAAGAAGTGCTTTCTTCAAGCAGATGGGTAAGTTGAGCGGAATAGGCTTCTGCTATCTGTTGTGTTTGCAGCTTTTCGACGTCAAATTTCCGTGTTA